>NW_007747303.1:0-7346 GCF_000696425.1 Galeopterus variegatus
TTTATGATTTCCAATTTCCAGGCAGTGAGTAGAATGTAGAAGCTTAACCACCAAATGATATCGTCATCAAACATCTCAGACAGTTAGAAACTATCTTTTATTTTGTTTTGTAATGGTTTGTCATAATTTGATCCTTCTCTTATGTAACAATGGAGAAAGTATATCAACAAAGAGAAAAGTAATATTAAAAAAAAATTCTCTCCTATTTGCCAAAGAGCAGGCTTAGTTTCACACCTCTGACTT
Source organism: Galeopterus variegatus (assembly GCF_000696425.1). Classification (NCBI taxonomy): domain Eukaryota; kingdom Metazoa; phylum Chordata; class Mammalia; order Dermoptera; family Cynocephalidae; genus Galeopterus; species Galeopterus variegatus. The sequence goes on from NW_007747303.1 coordinate 244, forward strand.
CAAGACACCAAATAATCCTAAGTGACACTGAAGGAGAAAGAATTTTCCCATTCTAGCTGGGATTCTAGGGTGCTGGCCTAAGAGAAAACAGGGCTTCAAGCATAAGCTATCTGCTTACATATTTATAGAGAGTGCTGTAAGCTGGCCTGACCTCAGGAAGTCATGCTGGAGTGTGTCCACTCCAGCCTCACCATAGCCAGCTTCAGCAGCCTAGATCCTGGTCTGAGAAGAAGACCTGAAGGACAGGGTGGTGAGATTTCATTATCCCATCTCCTTTGAAAGACAGCAGCTACAATGAGAGGTCATTTTTGAAAATAAGAATACTGCAGCTGTGAGGATGAGATCTGGCCTGACGGCCTAAGGAGAAGGAGGTATGCTTCCATTTCTATGATACTACACAAGGGCATTTAAGCCACCACCAGGCAACATTCTCCCTTTCTAGCTTTTTGATGACTATTATATGCAAATTAAGAAGAATATGTGAACAGGGAAAGAGTTTCAAAGTACTTTTCACACAAGTCACCAAGACTGAGGTCCATTCACTACCTATATTGTTGAATTACAAAAGAGGAGGCTTTGATATCAGATCATTTGAGTATTGCCATTTTAAATTAATAGATTAAGAAAACTGCAGAAAAATCCAAAGAAGATAAGTAATTACATGTATTCACTTTACATTTAAAAAGCAAGTTTTGTCAAAAATTGTTGTTCTTGATTTGACAACTTACAATGATACTTCAATTCCTAAAAATGTTAGCAGGATGATGCTTATCACAGGTACTGCCAAGGAGTTAATTGGAACTTGATGATTAATTAGTAATCACCATTTCCTTTATAGTATTTCCTTAACTATTTATTCTTTAATCCTTTTTGCCAGTGAAGTCTGAAGTTTTAAGTGGAGCACTCACTTCTACTAGAAAAGGAAAGACTTTCTATAATTAGAAACTGAGCTTATAAGCATAGGCATGAGCGCTTGTATAAGGTCTTTATTTCAAATAGGATAGTTCACTTTAGAAGTATCCAACAATAAACTAATGATTAACAAGACTGCATAAATAGAATTTAGCTTTTAAGGTTGATATTTATAATACCCATACTTGACACCAATGTAAACATTTCATGTTTCTGTACTTTGTTCATTAACTTCATTATTTTAATGAGCCACATTAAGTGTTAAGTACTACATGTTAAGTATTGCACAGATTTGTTCTAAATGCCTGTTAAGGGTTGCATTGTGTCCTCCTACCCACCCTCCCCATCCCCCAAAATGTTGATGTACTAAACTCTGGTATCTGTGAATGTGACCTTATTGGAAAATGGGGTCTTTGAAGGTATAATCAAGTTAAGATGAGGTCATACTGGAGTAGTTGGGCTCTTAATTCAATAAGACTAGTATGGTTATAAGAAGAGGAGAAAGAGGCAGACAAGGAGAATGCCATATGTAGATACAGATGCACAGAGAGAAGATGGCCATGTGACCACAGACAAAGAGAATAGAGCAGCAGCACTACAACTGCCAGTTGTAGGGGAGGGAAATTCCCTCTAGGGGTGTCCTCATCAGAAGAATGGACTATACCCAACTACCTCTGGGTTAGAGAGTTTAAGGAAATTGATCAAATTTAGGATAATGGCTATGGGAAATGGGAGAGAATTTGTCCAGGTACATACAGGAGGATTAAACACACACACACACACACACACACACACACACACATGCGCGCGCGCGCGCGCGCACCCCACAGCACTAAGAACCCAACTGAATAGCATATTTCCAGTTCTGATTTGCAGACAACCACCCACACTGGTAAAGAAGCAGGACGAATGAATGGATTAGCCAAAAGGCTAGAGGACTGCAGATTAAAGGCGGAAAGTTAAGGATGATAGCCTTGGGTGCGAGGAAGACAAGGAAGGAAATGGATCCAGCGAGGGGCTGACTCAAAATAGAAAGGAAGGAGTAATGGATCTCCATTCATATTACTGTAATTCCCAAGTGTATAAGCCAGAATATGGTTATTTATACTCATACTGTACTTAATTCTAGATACTCTTTTGGATCAGTTCAAAGGAATCTTATCTGGATTAATTCTTTTAATATCTGTCATAGAATTAATTTTTGCTACATATAGCCAAATAGTTACAGAGATTGACTCATATACATATACAAAGATTCATATACATACATATACACACATATGCGTAGTATATTTTAAAGAATGCACAGACTAAGAAATAGAGAGATGTATTTCTTCAAGCATTACAGTCACACTTTTAACTAATTCATCTCTTACATTTTATAAGGCATAAGCATCAAGACTAATTAACAACTATTGATGTCAGTAAATGCAAGGTATTACAGTTGAAGCACTACACCAGACTGTTAGCACTTACAAGTTGTAACCCTTGAAAACACTGAAACTGCATGTAAGAACACTCTCTATACCAGATATGGAAATATCTATAATATTCAGAATCAAAATACAGAGAAGCAGCACTTAGGAAGTTTTTGTTTGTTATTGTGATAAATAAAAATGTGAATAGTTCATAATATTATCCTTTAAAGATGCTGTTTTTTCATGTAGTGTAATGCACATGCTGTAAAATTTTTCATACAGTTTACACCAGGAAAATGAACTGAAGTGCAACTTTTTCAAATCTCTACAAAGACAGAAGACATCAAGTTTAGTAAAAATTCAAATTTCCTTCAAGAAATTAAAGGAATTAAACTCACTTTCAGCTAAAAAATCTTATGGTTAAAGAAAAAAAAGCTTCTAGGAAGGCATTAAAACAGAATTCCTGTTTTTATAGAGAGCTGCCTTCCATTTTCTTATCCAACCAAAGTGGGAACACAACAAACAGAATTAGCATGCGTGAGTTATCAAAGTTAGGCACTACAATTCTTCTACGGATATTCATCATTATTTTCCAAATAGATTTATTCAGATTCAATTCTCTATCTCATCCCTGTCAGCACAGTAGCCTCTGGGAACACAGTATAAAATATTAACCAAGGAAAAAAACAAAACAAAACAAGGAAGCAAACCGACTTCCAGTTGCTTACTGCTGAATAATTCACTGACCAGCATAAGAATTCTCTATGGTTATTAAGGGACACTCCCAATTACCCTGACCAAATAATTTCTGAATGGCTTTCAAGCATGAACATTCTTCAAATTTGTGAAATGAAGACGTAGTGGAAAAAGAATGGCCTCACTCCACACATCACTCCGTATACTTTCCCATGCCTTCCTGAACTTGGAGTCTAGAAATCATGGTGACACCTCTAAAATCCTGTCTTCAGCTCCTTGCAAGCAAAAGCCAACTCTACAAAGCCTCCTCAAGCTTCAATCAGCCTATTCTGTATATTAAAGTCAGCTTTCTAAAGCCCAGCTTCCACCACTTCTCTTCTTGCCTAATAACTAATAACGGAATGAGCTCTACAAAGTACCCTCTGTGCTAAGCATTTTATGTGATTATTACTTCTTTTATTCCTTACAGCAACCCTATGGATAAATAAAATCACTGTCCTCATTTTATAAATGAGGAAACCATGGCACAGAGCGTTGCATGACAACCAGGATCACACAGCTCCTGATGAGTGGAGGCAGGAGTGGAACCTGGTGGTGTGGCTCCAGAACGGTCCCAGTACTGCATGGCCACCTTCCAGACCACTTTGCTCTGCAGCAGCATAACACCTCTAGGGCCTGGAACAAGGCAAGCTTTGCAATCTTATCTCCACTCTTTCCAACATAAAAATTCTACTTCAACAACTACACCAGGCTTCTCACTGTCCCTCAAACACAGTGTGAATGTCAACCTCTAGCCTTTGTTTATACTGCATCCCACAAACTGGAATGTTCCTCTTTCTCACCATTCAGTTGCAATCCTACATCTTCCCCAACTGTTCTTTCTTTCAGCCTTTCCACCTCATAGGAATCTCTCTTTTCTGAGAACTGCGGGAGACCCACCTGATACTTAAACTAGTTTTGTATCAGTATTTATGTTTCATGTTTTGCGGATCATGGCCAATGGTAAATATCCTGAAGGCACTAACAGGTAGGGCTCAACAAAGGTCTGTGAACCTAGCAGGTGCTCAATAAATGCTGGCTGAATTTACAATAACCTGTAACAGTCATGGAGTAACAGTCTAAGAAATCATCTCAGGGCAAAATTAAAAGCACCACCTAACTTTCCAGAGTATTTTTCATCCTAAAAACCAATTTTCCCAGCTAATCACATCAACTAAGTATGCATTTCTATGTTAAAATATAGCAAGTCAGTATATGCATTTATGTGGGCATAAATAACGAGGGACATCCAAGAAATGTTCAAATACACCATTAGAAATATAATGAGGGATTTAAGTTTGCTGGAATCAAAATAATGCTTGGAAAAAGCTGATAAGAAGGGGAATGAAAATAAAATGCACTTGGTTGCCATTCTTTTTTGCTTTGGATCATCTATGTAACAAATACTTCCTAGTACCTAATGCATGTTAAACACTGTTTTGGGCACTGTGAAGGATTCTGACAGTCCTCCCGGGTTTTGTTTATTTGTGTGTGAAGTAGCTCACCTGTCTGAGAATTTCTCAATGTCAGAAAGAATGAGATATCCTTCTACATTTTTATATTTTTATTTTAACATTTACTTGTACATTTTTGTGGGGTACAGTGTATTGTTTAAATTCATGCATACACTGCACAATGGTTCACTAAGGGTAGATAGCATAGTTTTGTACCCATTAGTTCTACATTCAAATGAGAGAAGAGGTGAAAGTTGCTCTCCTACTTACTACTATACCTAGAATTCATATACATTTTTGAGAGGTTATAAAGATACATAGAAATCTGGGGCAGAATCTGAAATGATTCTAATTTTAAGTGATTTTTTAAAAAATGTGCAGCTCACAGAAGAAAGGGAAGACCAAACAGCAGAAAGCAGGTGTGGTCTAATTGGTACCAGGTGTCTAACACTAGAGGCACAGAAACAGCCTTTCTGCTTTTGACAGAGCCTTGGCACCCAGCCATGACCAAGCCCCTGAATACTATAATAGTGGCCTGCACAGAACACAGGTTCTGTGGTCCTGGGCTTCTATAGCAACCACTGAACCTCTGTAGGACTATGACCTCTTCCAGACTAAGTCAATTACACAGTTTGATATTAGAAATCTTCAGGTGGCATCCTTTAACAAAGAAGACTTAAAAGGTAGCTACTTGTTTAAGTATGTTACTAGAAGATTTCCAGATTAGCTTTTAAAGGTAATGTTTTCGGGGCCGGCCCGGTGGCGCACTCGGTAGAGTGCGGCACTTGGGAGTGTGGCGGCGCTCCCGCCGAGGGTTCGGATCCGATATAGAGACCTGTCCGCTCACTGGTTGAGCGTGGTGCGGGCGCGACACCGAGGGTTGCGATCCCATTGCCGGTCGCGGTGTGGGCGCGACACTGAGGGTTGCGATCCCGTTACCAGTCACGAAAAAAGAAAAAAAAAAAAAAGGTAATGTTTTCATAGTGTGGCTATATTAAATACCCTTCTGTAACACATACATTATTGAGAGGGAGAATAAAATTCCTACTCATTCCATATCCTTCAATGAGCATGTATGTCCTGTGACCAGAAAACAGATTGCAAGAGCTATAGCACTTTCTGGCACTTATGGGAGCTCTAGCAGCAGGTAGATTCTTTGCAATAAGGGGAAGGGTGTCTAATATCCCTCAGCAAGGAGGTGGGAGGCCAGCCCTGGGAAGAAGGGGGAGCTTAGAGAGAACAATGGGACACATGAAGTTGTGAATCATTTATATGTCTGTAATTAATTGCTCAAGCTTTACACAAGTCTAATGCTATTATCAGCTATCTACCTAAATGCCAGAAACACCAAAATGGTAGAGATTAAAATAACAAACAAAAATATTCACTTTAGAAATTTTCCAGATTGTGTTAATCGAGCTGTGCATATAGGTTCACTCATCCCCACATTCACTTATCGCCAATAGCCATTAATAGCTGCTAAACTAGGCCGGCCCGGTGGTGCACTGCTACAGTGTGCCGCTTGAGAGCGTGGCGGCTCTCCCGCCGAGGGTTCGGATCCCACATACAGACCGGCCGCTCACTGGCNTTGGGAGGTTTAAAAAAAAAACCCTATCATGACTGATAAGCTTAAGAGTTATATTTATAACATCCAGTGCTTGTTTTCATAGAATTACCACCTTTCCCAGATGTTACATATCTGTACCTCTCTCTCCATTCTCCTTTAATCAAACCCACTTTTTTTGAAGGTTCTGCCATTAAGCTCCTTGAAGGCAGGGGCCATCCTGTTCACTCTTTTATTCCTAGTGACAAGCACAGAGCCTGGCACACAGTAGTTCTTTGATAAATATTTGTGGGAGTATTTTTTAGATAAAAGATTAAAAAGCCAATTTTTTGTTAAGCTGATAGGAGTGGCCAAAATATTAGTATACTATGTTTTCAGCTATATTGACTGTAAACGTACTATCAAGGATTCAGATGTGGTCTGTTCCGGGACATAGAGCCCGGCAGACAGCAGAAAATCTCCAGGTGTTTGATGGATGGAGTCATAGTAGGATGGACAACACAGATCATACAGGACTTGTGAGGACTGGCCTTGACAACCATCATTTATAATATTTACAACATTATTTCTAGAAGAAAGATACACTTTGAGCTTAGCTCAATTAGCTTATAAATGAACTTTGAAGTACAGCTTTGCCACTTTTAATACTGATCGGTATGTTTTCACTCACACTATTTCTGAAGGATTTAGAGTGCCACGACTGACTTGGGGAGGGGTGGCAGATATTTGCTCTATGTTAGCTGAGCCAAATTTATATAGATCAAAAATGTCTACAAATTTAGAAACCCAGAAAAAAGGAAAATCACAATATCTTCTCAAAATATTTGGGAGCAATTGTGCTGAAGGCTGGAGGATATGGAGAATTTTTTAAAAATGAAGAATTTTGCCCAACTTAGTGACTCTAGTGAGAGAGAAAAACATATCTGATGTTTTTAATGTAATTGTATTTACACATCTAATCTCAGACTGTGAGGACCAGGATCCTAATCTGCACCACACATAATTTAGTTTGCCAATAAA
>NW_007747303.1:11772-12539 GCF_000696425.1 Galeopterus variegatus
AAATTTTTTTTTTTTGTTTTTGAAAAAGGCACTTTCTAGGCTAAAAAGCCTCTTCTTTGAAAATGCACCTCCTAATTCCTTCTACAATGTCCCAGGTCATGTTCTCAGCACAGGAAGTATAGCAGTGGACCAAAGTCCCTGCTGTCATGGAACTTACATTCTAGTAGAAGGAAACAGACAATAAATAAATAAGGTCAGGTAGTAATATGTGCTATAAAGGAAAATAAAGCCAAGAAGGACTTTGGTGCAGAGCTATTTAAACAGGAAGGTCGGAGGAGGATTCTAGACAGATGTCACTTAGCAAAGACCTAAATGAGGTGAGGGACTAAACTCTGCAAGTAACTGGGGGAAGAGTATGCCAGGCAGAGGACACAGCATATCCAAAGGCAGGTAAGAACTGTGCTCAGGCTAGAGGGGAGAGAGTAAGGGGGAGAGTGAAGGAGATGAGGTCAGAGATCATGTAGTCCCTCAAAGGCCATTACTGAGACTTCTTTGTTTACTCTGATGATTGCTGCTTCCCACCTTCTCTATCGATCCAACATCCTACTTGCTCCAGACAGCCAAATCAAAAGTCTCATGACTAAGGGACCACCGTGGGAAATACAGCCAAGTTTGCTCCCCTCCGTGTGTGAGGCTCTGTGCAGACTTCCCCTTTCTGCTAGTTCCATCTCAGGTAATGTCTTCCCCACACACTCTGCCTAACTCCTTTCTCCCTTCCTCTCTCTTTTAACCTTCATTCAAAGACCTCGAAAATTTTCTCTTTGGTT
>NW_007747304.1:0-396 GCF_000696425.1 Galeopterus variegatus
TATTGTCATAAGCAATCTGTATCTCTCCTCAGTCAAGAAAGCCCTATTACCAAAAATCACATGGGCTGACCAGTAAAGAATGTCTTTACACCAGATACCCCCCACTATGGCTTCATTCAATATTCAATTATACCAATATCCTTAAAACGTTTATTCTTCAGACCCAGAATCTTTCCTGAGCTTTGGATTATATTCTCAATTGCTTATTAAACATCTTCATCTCAAATATTGCAAGCAAACAAAAAAAAAAACATTTCTTTTCTTAAAAAATATTCCTGTTTACACATTTTCTATTCCATTAATGGCATCAACTCAGACCAGAACCTTGATGTTATTCTTCGTTTTCTTTCAATTACTTCACATAATCAGCCACCAAATTCTATCAATTTTAATTCT
>NW_007747304.1:4021-11127 GCF_000696425.1 Galeopterus variegatus
TATTGATACGGTGTATGGCACGTCTTTGCAAGTATACTAAAGCCCAACTTTATGGAGAAGCCAAAAGACACATAGACTCAACTCACTTTATGACTAGAATATGGGCTTTAAGTTAAGTGAAGATGCTGGAGACAGATCTTATGTCTTTTACCTCTTCTGTCCTGATTGTCTCCTCTTCTAACCCTAGTTTAAAAATTCCTCGATAAGGTACAAGGTGCTGAAATGTTCTGTTGCAGCTTGTTGGCAGGAATTTGACATACCTGGGAATAGAAGCCAGCCTGTACCATTTTGGAGGTGAAGGATGAATTCATTCTTCAACTCGGAAAGATAGGAACATGAAGGCCCCACTCAAGGTTTCCCAGATCTGGAAGATTAGTGACTCCACTGTTCCTTAGGACAATTAATCACATCTGGCAAACTCATTCACTGGTTGAAACTTACACTGGTATTGTTAGGAGTGCTGCAATCACAAGCCTTCCTCAGAAAGAGACATCTTATACACTGTGTCCCTTGGGATTGCCTGAAAGTTTGACCAGGTATGGGAAGTGACTCCTTGTGAAACCTACTTAATGGTTTGGTATTACAGGAAATTCCTGTTTTATTTTATGGCTGTTTCACAGGAAAACATTTTAACTGTATTATTTGGCTTTTGTCTCCTGGTCACATCACCACCTACTATACTTTTTCTCTTAATTCATTTCCTACATTTACAAACTTTGCTATTTCCAAATGTTTAAAACTGTACCTCTCAAAGAATACCATGTCCTTTTCCCTCCATCTGGAAAGGGCCCATAAACATAGTCGCTCCCCCGTTTGCACTGATTTGCATGTTTTTCTCTGACTGTGATTGTGATGGGCTTCTGAGAATGTTTAAACAAATACCAACAGAGGTTGGTTTGTTCACATGTATAAATGCTACAGATGGCAGCATTCTTTTTAGGAAGTTTGGAAAAGATTTAATTTTGAGGACTTGACATTTCTCGAAGTAACTGAAAATGTTTGATAGAATTAAGTATATTTAGGACACATTAAAAAAAAAAAGCCAGGGAAAGGTAAATGACACATTTCTTAGTGTTATCCAAAGGCTGCTTGTATCAAAATTACCGGAGGAGCTTGTTTTTAAAATGCAGATTCTTGGTCTCCTTCCTAAATATACTAAATCGGGCTCTTTCTAAGTGGGATTTCAAAATATGAGCTTTTGAAATCTTCCCCTTTGTCTCCTTCTCAAGGTGATTTTTGCACATCTTTCAGAATCACTTGCAGAAGGCATTCCTAGTCTATCAATTTTTCTGGTCTATCAGACAATCTGAAATAGGGAAGGTGAATGGGTGAGAAAAAAGGAGGCAAGATAAAGGTATTAGTTTCTTGATACAGACCTGGCTATATATAGCTACAACTTAAAGCAGACAGATGAAGCATTCTCGACCATCTTTGTGCCATGGACTTCTTTGGCAGACTAGGGAAGCCAATACATCCTTTCTCAGAGCAATGTTTTCAAAAGCATAAAACAAAACACATAGGCTTATGAAGAAAAAAATTATATTAAGGCAGAAGTTTATCTCTGGACCCCTTGGAGATATATGAACACCACCAAGAAGCCCTGAGCCAAGGGACAAATAACCCAGCTATCGGAAGACTGCTAAGTGAAAATGGCAGCTCAGATCCGGGTAGCACTGTCTTTTCCTGAAGTCTGATTTAGGCTTAGCGTCAGCAGGAGAATCTAACAATGCTTCAGAAAGAAGTCAGTGAAGATGGTAGCAGACGTGTGTAAAGATGGGTCCCACGGCAAAGGTTAAAACACACACCCCGTTTCCTGTCTTCCACTGGATACTCTCAGCCCATACAAACGAAAATTCTCCTCCATTATAGAAGTCATGCGCTGGTCCTACATCTCCCTCTACCTACCGCCCTACCTGTCTCCTCCTGAGCAAATCACCTAGAAAGAGTCTTCCGCGCTTCACTCTTCTCTCACCTGTAACCTGCCTGCTGTCACCCTTTCACCACTGCTGCTGTTCAGCCAAGGTCAGCAGCATCCAACACTACTGACCACTCCCTCTGCTTACAGTCTACTGGTTAAACTTCCTACCTCCTCTTTGCCTGGCGTTGTCACTGCTGCAAATGCCCCTTTTCAGTCTCTCCTCTATGGGCTCCTAATTCTCCATCAGCCCCCAAATTTTTCTCTTCACCAGTCTCTGCCCTCAACCCTCTTTCCTTCACACTTTATCTGTCCCCCCTTATCACTGCCACATACTGCCTTATTAGAGGCCACCATCCTTGTCACCTGACTCACTGCATCGGTTGCCGGACATCTTCTGATCCATTCTCTGCCCACTCCCAAAGTGTAAGCACTCTCCTCCTACGTGCTGACCCTTCCCTTGGTTTTCATAGCACTCTTTGCTCTGGTTTTCTTCTCAATATCCTCTTGGATTCTGCTCCTTTCTAGGTAAGATATCTCTTTGTATTCCCACAGTACCCTGGGACCTAGTGATGCTCTCAAAATTGCTCCAAGTATCTCTCCTTCTAAACTATAAGCTCCTGGAGGCTTCATAGGACTTACCCAGGCCTTTATGTCTCTCCCCCCATTACACATAGAGATGTTCAATAATTTTGTTAAATTATTATTTTATTTTATTTTTTGTTGATTATCCATATTCATAGGGCAAAGAGGTAACCATCACTGCATGTGCACAACCTGTTATGATCAAATCCATACTATCAGCATGCCCACCACCACAAATCACAACTATTCCCCATGTCCCCTACCTAACATCTCCCCAACCTCCCTCAATCTCCACTTTCAATCTCCAGCAACCCTAGCTCTGTTCTCTGCCTCTGCAAGTCCAACACACCATTGTGGTCTGTCTTTCCTTCCTTCTTTCTCTCTTAGCTCCCACTTACGAGTGAGGACATACAGTATTTCTCTTTCTGCATCTGGCTTATTTCATTTAACACAGTTTTCTCCAAGCTCATCCATGTTGCTGCAAATGGCAGAATTTCATTCTTTCTTAAGGCTCAATAGTATTCCATTGTGTATATATACCACATTTTCCTTATCTGGTTGTCCATTGTTGGACATTTAGGTTGGTTCCATATCTTGGCTATTGTAAATAGAGCTGTGATGAACATGGGAGTGCAGGTATCCCTTTGACATGATAATTTCCATTCCTTTGGGTAGATACCCAGCAGTGGGATTGCTGGATCATATGGTAGATCTATTTGTAGTTGTTTGAGAAATCTCTGTACTGTTTTTGATAATGGCTGTACTAATTTGCAGTCCCACCAACAGTGTGGAAGAGTTCCTCTTTCTCCACATCCTTACCAGCATTAGCTATTCTCAGTCGTTTCAATTATAGCCAGTTTTAACTGGGGTGAAATGATATCTCAATGTGGTTTTGATTTGCATTTCCCTGATGGGTAGTGATGTGGCGAAGTTTTTCATGTACTTACTGGCCATGTATATGTCTTCATTTGAAAAATGTCTATTCAGCTCCTTTGCCAACTTTTTAATTGGGTTATTTGTTTCTTTAGTGTGTTATTGTTTGACTTCTTTATATATTCTGGATATTAATGCTTGTCAAACACATGGCTTTGCAAATATTTTCTTCCATTCTGGAGATTGTCTTTTCACTCTATTCTTTGTTTCCTTCATAGTGCAGAAGCTTTTTTAATTTGATATAATCCCATTTATTTATTTTTTTTCTTTTGTTGCTTCTACTTTTGGGGTTTTATTCATAAAGTTTTTGCCCAGTCCTACTTCCTCATAGTTTCCCCTATGTTTTCTTTTAGTAGATATTTAGTTTCAGGTCTTATACTTAAGTCTTTAATCCATTTTGATTTGATTTTGGTATGTGGTGAGAGGTGCAGATCTAGTTTCATTCTTCTACACATGGATGTCCAATTTTCCAAGCATTATTTATTGAAGAGGCAGTCTTTTCCTCAGTGTATGTTCTTGTTGCCTTTGTCAAAGATCAATTGGCTGTAAGTATATGGGTTTACTTCTGGGCTTTGTATTCTGTTCCATTAGTCCCTGTGTCTGTTTCTATGTCAGTACCACACTGTTTTGCTCACTATAGCTTTGTTGTATAATTTGAAGTCAGGTAGTGTTATGCTTGCAGCTTTATTTATTTATTTATTTATTTATTTATTTATTTATTTATTTATTTATTTTGCTCAGGGTTGCTTTGGCTATTTGGTGTCTTTTGTTGTTTCATATGAGTATTAGGATTGTTTTTTCTATTTCTGTGAAGAATGTCATTGGTATTTTGATGGGGATTGCATTGAACCTGTAGGTCACTTTGGGTAGTATGGACATTTTCACAATGTCAATTCTTCCAATTCAAGAGCATGGAATGTCTTTCCATTTTTTTTGTATCCTTTTTAATTTCTTTCAGCAGTGAGTCATTGTAGAGATCTTTCATCTTCTTGGTTAAATTGATTCCTAGGTATTTCATTTTTTTGGTGACTATTATAAGTGGGCCTGCTTACTTGATTTGTTTTTCTGTTAGTTTGTTATTGAAGAATTAAAATGCTACTGATTTTTGCAGATCAACTTTGTATCCTCCAAGATTACTGAAATTGTTTATCAGCTCTAACACTTTTTGGAATAGTCTTTAGGTTTTTCTATTTATAGGATCATGTCCTCTGCAAACAGGGGTGGTTTGACTTTGTCCTTTCTAATCTGAATGCCCTTTATTTCTTTTTCCTGCCTGATTGCTCTGGCTAGTATTTCTAATAATGTGTTAAATAGGAGTGGTGAGAGTTGGCATTCTTGTCTTGGTCCCATTTAGTACCATTCAGGATGATTCTGGCAGTGGGTTTCTCATATATGGCTTTTATTGTGTTGACATACTTTCCTTCTATAACTAATTTGCTGAGAGTTTTTATCATGAAGTTATGTTGAATTTTGTTAAATGTTTTTTCTGTATCTGTTGAGACAATCTTATGGTTTTTGTCCTTGATCTTGTTGATGTGGTGTATCACATTTATTGGTTTGTGTATGTTGAACTATCCTTGTCTCCCTGGGATGAGTCCTACTTGATCATGGTGTATAATTTGTTTGATGTGCTGCTGTATTCTGACTGCTAGTGTTTTGTTAGGGATTTTTGCCTCTGTGTTCATCAGAGATATTGGTCTGTAGTTTTCTTGTTGGATTTTTGTGTGGTTTGGGTATCAAAGTGATGCTGGCCTCGTAGAATGAGTTTGGGAGAGTGTCCTCTGTTTCAATTTTTTGGAAGTTTGAAGAGAACTGGCATTAATTCCTCTTTAAAGGCTTGGTAGAATTCAACAGTAAAGCCATCCAGTCCTGGGCTTTTCTTTGTTTGGAGACTACTAATTACTGCTTCAATCTTGTTGCTTGTTATTGGTTTGTTCAGATTTTCTATTTCTTATTGGTCATTCTTGGTAATTTGTATGTAGCCAGACATGTTTCCATTTCCTCCAGGTTTTCAAATTTGTTGGCATATAGTTGCTTGTATTAATTTGTATCTCATGATTTTTTGTATTTCTGTGGTATTGGTCATAATATCTCATTTTTCATTTCTGATTTTTGTTATTTGGGGTTTCTTTCTTCCTCCTCCTCCTCCTCCTCTCTTCTTCCTCCTTCCTCCTAGCTAATGGTTTGTCTTTTTTTATCATCTCAAAAAACCAGCTTTGTGTTTCAATGATCTTTTGTATCACTTTTAGGTCTCTATATCATTTAGTTCTGCTCTGATCTTAATTATTTATTTCGGTCTACTAATTTTGGGATTGGATTGTTCTTGTTTTTCTAGTTCTTTGAGATGTAGCATTAAGTTGTTTATGTGAAATCTTACTCTTTTTTGATGTAAGTATTTATTGAAATACAGTTCCCTCTTAGTACTGCTTTTGCAGTATCTTACAGGTTTTGACATGATGTATCTTTATTTTTGTTGATTTCAAGAAATTTTTTGATTTCTTGTCTAATTTCTTCTTGGGATTTGTTGTTTAATTTCCATGTATGTGCATAGTTCCCTGAGTTTCACTTGTTACAAATTTTTAGTTTTAATCCATTGTGGTCTGAAAAGATACTAAAAAATGATTTCAATTTTTTAAAATTTGCAGAGACTTGATTTATGACCTAACATGTGGTCTATCGTGGAGAATATTCCATGTGCTGATGAGAAGAATGTATATGCTGTAGTTGTTGGATGAAATGTTCTGTATCTGTCAAGTCCAGTTGGTCTAAGGAGTACCTTAAATCCTGTGTTCCTCTGTTGATTTGTTGCCTGGATGTTCTGTCCAGTGCTGAGAGAGGGGTGTTCAGTTCCCCCACTATTATCCTATTGTGGTTTATCTCTTTCTTTAGGTCTAATAGTGTTTGCTTTATATATCTGGGTTCTCTGGTGTTGGGTGCATATGTATTTTTGATTGTTATGTCTTTTTGCTGGATAGATCCCTTTATCACTACATAGTGGCCTTCTTTGTCTCTTTTTGGTTTTTGGTTTAAAGTCTATTTTATCTGACATAAGAATAGCTACTCCTACTCCATTTTGGTTTCCATTTGTGTGGTGTATCTTTTCCCATTCCTTCACTATTAGTCTATGTGCATCTTAACAGGTGAGGTGGGTCTCCTGAAGACAGCATGTAGTTGGGTCTGGCTGTTTAATCCAATCTGTCAGTTTGTGTTTTTTGAGTGGGAGTTTAATCTATTTACATTTACTATTGTTATTCAAAGGTGTTGTCTTACTCCTGACATTTTATCACTTTTTGTTTAGGTGTTTTTAATCTTTTGTTCCTTTCTTCTCCTTTTATTCTTCTTCAATATTTGTTGGGTTTTTGAAATGGTAAGATTTAGTTTCTTTTTCTTTCTCATTTGTATTTTTGTTTTACCAGTAGGTTTCTTTCTTGTGTATTGATGATAGTGATGATTGTTTTTGGTATTCTAGATGCAGGATTCCCTTGAGAATTTCTTGCAGGCATGGTTGTGTGGTGGTATACTCCAACAGATTTTGCTTTTCTGGGAAATATATTATTTTTCCCTCATTTCTGAAGGATAGACTTGCTGGGTATAATATTCTTGGCTGGCAGTTTTTTTTCTTTTAGTATTTTGAATATGTCATCTCATTTTCTTCTGGCCTGTAGAGTTTCTG
>NW_007747304.1:12053-12539 GCF_000696425.1 Galeopterus variegatus
ATTCTTTCTTCTGCTTGCTTTAACCTGCTGCTTAAGCTCTCAGTGTGTTTTTAACTTCAATCAATGAATCCTTCACTTCCAGGAGTTCTGTTACATTATTTTTGAAGGTATTAGTCTCTTTGTAAATTTTCTCCTTCATATCCTGGATATTTTTTTCTAATTTCAGTGTGTTCTCTAGCTGAGTCTTTTCTTATCTCACTGAGTTTCCTTAAGATTGTTACTCAGAATTCCTTTTTAGTCATTCCAAGGGTTTCCTGTTCTGTAGGGTCTGGTACTTGAGAATTACAGTATTCTTTTGGTGGTGTCATATTTTCTTTTTTTTTTTCATATTTCTAGTATCTCTACACTGATATCTGGTCATCTTGTAGGTCAGTTGCTTCTTCTATTACTATGGAGTGGACTTTGAGAAGAAAGACTTCCTCCTGTATTTCCAGGCTCTCCTGTATTTCCTCTGGTGACTCTTCTTGTGTCAGTGCCATCAAATAC
>NW_007747305.1:0-2589 GCF_000696425.1 Galeopterus variegatus
TCAATGTGCTTGGTCTGATGAGTTTATTTAGATCAATGAGCTTGGTCTGATGTGTTTATTTACATGGATCATCTTGGTATGATGAGATAACTTAGACGGATGAGCTTAGTCTGATGAGGTTACTTAGATGTATGAGATTGGTGTGATGTGTTTACTTTGATCAATTGGCTTGATCTGATGAGTTTACTTAGATCGATGAGCTTGGTCTCAAGAGTTTACTTCGAATGAGGAGCTTTGTCTTATGAGTTTAATTAGATCCATAAGCATGGTCTGATGAGTTTAATTAGATTGATAAGCATGTCCTGATGAGTTTACTTAGATTGATGAGCTTGGTCTGATGAGTTTACTTAGATTGATGAGCTTGGTCTGATGAGTTTACTTAGATCAATTAGCTCTGTCCGATGAGTTTACTTAGATCGATTAGCTCGGTGTGATGATTTTACCTAGATCGATGTGCTTGCTCTCATGTGTTTACTTAGATCAATGTGCTTGGTCTGATGAGTTTATTTAGATTGATGAGCTTGGTATGATGAGTTTAGATAGATCGAAGGGCTTGGTCTGATGAGTGTTCTTAGATCGATTAGCTTTCTCTGAAGAGTTTATTTAGATTGATTGGCTTGGTCTTATGAGTTTAATTAGATCAACTAGCTCGGTCCAATGAGTTTACTAAGATCGATTAGCTCGGTCTGATGAGTTTACTTAGATCGATGTGCTTGGTCTGATTAGTTTATTTAGATCGATGTGCTTGGTGTGATGATTTAAGTTAGATCGAACGTCTTAGTATGATGAGTTTTCTTAGATCGATTAAATTTCTCTGATGAGTTTAAGATGATGGATGAGCTTGGTCTGATGAGTTTACTTACATCGCTGAGCTCGGTGAGTTTACTTAGATCGATTAGCTTGGTCTGATGAGTTTACTTACATCGCTGAGCTCGGTGAGTTTACTTAGATCGATTAGCTTGGTCTGATGAGTTTACTTACATCGCTGAGCTCGGTGAGTTTACTTAGATCGATTAGCTTGGTCTGATGAGTTTACTTACATCGCTGAGCTCGGTGAGTTTACTTAGATCGATTAGCTTGGTCTGATGAGTTTACTTACATCGCTGAGCTCGGTGAGTTTACTTAGATCGATTAGCTTGGTCTGATGAGTTTACTTACATCGCTGAGCTCGGTGAGTTTACTTAGATCGATTAGCTTGGTCTGATGAGTTTACTTACATCGCTGAGCTCGGTGAGTTTACTTAGATCGATTAGCTTGGTCTGATGAGTTTACTTACATCGCTGAGCTCGGTGAGTTTACTTAGATCGATTAGCTTGGTCTGATGAGTTTACTTACATCGCTGAGCTCGGTGAGTTTACTTAGATCGATTAGCTTGGTCTGATGAGTTTACTTACATCGCTGAGCTCGGTGAGTTTACTTAGATCGATTAGCTTGGTCTGATGAGTTTACTTACATCGCTGAGCTCGGTGAGTTTACTTAGATCGATTAGCTTGGTCTGATGAGTTTACTTACATCGCTGAGCTCGGTGAGTTTACTTAGATCGATTAGCTTGGTCTGATGAGTTTACTTACATCGCTGAGCTCGGTGAGTTTACTTAGATCGATTAGCTTGGTCTGATGAGTTTACTTACATCGCTGAGCTCGGTGAGTTTACTTAGATCGATTAGCTTGGTCTGATGAGTTTACTTACATCGCTGAGCTCGGTGAGTTTACTTAGATCGATTAGCTTGGTCTGATGAGTTTACTTAGATCGAATAGCTTTCTCTGATGAGTTAACATAGATCAATGAGCTCGTTCCGATGAGTTTAGTTAGATCGATGAGCTCGGTCTGATGAGTTTACTTAGATCAATGTGCTTGGCCTGATGAGTTTACATAGATCGATGAGCTTGGTGTGTTGAGTTTACTTAGATCGATGTTCTTGGTCTGAAGAGGTTACTTAGACCAATTAGCTTGCCCTGATGAGTTTACTTATGTCGATGTGCTTGGTCATGATGAGTTTACTTAGATCAATGAGCTCTGTCTGATGAGTTAATTTAGATCGATCATCTTGGTATGATGAGATAACTTAGAAGGATGAGCTTGGTCTGATGAGGTTACTTAGATTTATGAGATTGGTGTTATGTGTTTAGTTTGATCAAAGGCCTTGGTCTGATGAGTTTACTTAGATCGATGTGCTTGGTCTCATGTGTTTACTTCGATCGAGTAGTTTGGTCTGATGAGTTTAATTAGATCCATAAGCATGGTCTGATGAGTTTAATTAGAATAATAAGATTGCTCTGATGAGTTTACTTAGATCGATTATATTGGTCTGATGAGTTTACTTAGATCGATTAGCTTACTCTGATGAGCTTACATAGATCGAAGGGCTTGGTCTGATGAGTTTACTTAGATCGATTAGCTTACTCTGATGAGCTTACATAGATCGAAGGGCTTGGTCTGATGAGTTTACTTAGATCGAATAGATTTCTCTGAAGAGTTTACTTAGATCGATGGGCTTGGTCTGATCAGTATACTTAGATCAATGAGCTTGGTCCGATGAGTTTACTTAGTTCGATGAGCTTGGTGTGTTGATTTTACTTAGTTCGATGA
>NW_007747305.1:6176-6423 GCF_000696425.1 Galeopterus variegatus
TAGATCGATGAGCTTGGTCTGTTGAGTTTACTTAAATCGATGGTCATGGTCTGATGAGTTTACTTAGATCGATATGTTTGGTCTGATGAGTTTACTTAGATCGATGTGGTTGGTCTGATGAGTTTCCTTAGATCGACGTGCTTTGTGTGATGAGTTTACTTAGATCGATAAGCTTAGTCTTATGATTTTATTTAGATCGATCATCTTGGTATGATGAGATAACTTAGACGGATGAGCTTGGTCTGAT
>NW_007747305.1:12065-12538 GCF_000696425.1 Galeopterus variegatus
GGTCTGATGAGTTTACTTAGATAGATTAACTTGCTCTGATGAGTTTATTTAGATCGATGAGGTTGGTATGATGACTTTACTTAGATCAATGGATTTGGTCTGATGAGTTTACTTAGATCGATGAGCTTGGTGTGATGAGTTTAGTTAAATCCACAGGCTTGGTCTCCGGAGTTTTCTTAGATCAATTAGCTTTCTCTGATGAGTTTACTTAGATCAATGAGCTTGGTCTGATGAGTTTACTTAGGTCGATTAGCCTGGTCTGATAAGTTTCCCTAGATTGATTACATTGTTCTCATTAGTTTTCCTACATCAATTAGCTTGGTCTGATTATTTTTCCTAGATCGATTGGCTTGGTCTGATTAGTTTTCCTAGATCGACTAACTTTGTCTGTTTGTTTTCGTAGATCAATATCTTGGGACTGAATAGTTTTCCTAGATCGATTAGTTGGATCTGATAAGTGTTCCAAGATTGAC
>NW_007747306.1:0-248 GCF_000696425.1 Galeopterus variegatus
TTAAGAACAGTTAAGTGAAAAGACCTCTAGTAATCCTGTTTGATTACTAAACCCATGCAGCGATGTGTGCTGATAAGAACATTCTTACACATACAGGTTAGTAATAGGCGTCCATTCGTCAGAGCAGATTACACAAAGCCCAGTTTGAGTCTCAGCTGTTTTTACCAAATAAATATTTATGGTTTCACAGCCAAAAAACTTGATGTATAAAATCAATACCCTTATTAGTTAGTGTTGACTAGGGCCTT
>NW_007747306.1:505-993 GCF_000696425.1 Galeopterus variegatus
GCTTTAAGGAGACATTGGAGTTGTAATGTATGTTCAGTCTCCCCTTTTGTTAATGAAGTATCAATATTTTAAAAGTAAAGAGAAGGGAAAAGCACCTTCAGGGTTGAAAAGACCTACCTTTGACCTGCCACAGGCATGGACCCCTAGCCAAGCACAGCCTGTGACCCCTCCTTTATCGGGATGATTCTCCCTTACCGGGAACTTCCTTTTATAGGGATGAGTGGCAGACGTCCTTTTCCTTTCCTTTCAAGGCTTGGTAGGTTGGTCTCTGATCCGTGGAGCAAGAATGCCTCACATGGGGCACCATTTTGTTGCTTTGCCTCACACGGATTTGTCACCCCTTTCCCCCTGGGTGATGGAGCTGCAAAGGATCACTCAAAGCCCATCTCTTCTGAGCAGTGAGAAGCCTCGAAGGGGTTAATCTCCAAGAACCCTCACAAAAGAGGCATTCCTTCCATTTGGGAAATTAACCATGAATTCTCTTCCCG
>NW_007747306.1:2426-7981 GCF_000696425.1 Galeopterus variegatus
TTCTCCAGTTCTGACTCACAGCACACCTCTCTGCAACCACTGGAATCTGAGACATTGTTCCTGAGGCAGATCCTAACCTCTGGGTTCTGTTTGTCCCTCTAGCTTCTAGAGAAATACTGGCCTGAGATTTACTTTGGCTCAATCTGCCCACAGGTGCTCCCAAACTTGTCATTAGGCCACGAGCCAGGCAAGATACAGACCTTGAGAATTGTGCATCCATGGTGGCTGTGCCCAAAAATCAGGACACGAGAAGCCATGCAGATTGGGAAAAGTTGTTCTTGTGAATTCCTAACCTCTCTAGTTTAATGCCAAATATTGACATCTGTAAATACAACATAGAAATGTATGGCAAGAGCCTTAAAATTATGTCTCTTTATCTCCTCCTAGGAATTGATCAGGCGAAAAGAATTTAACAAAAAGACATTTCTCAGCCATCTCTGTTTTATCAATGAAAATGTATAATTTTCTCTTTTTATTTTGAGAATAACCTTAAAAAGCACTAATGTGTAATTTAAAGTTGATCGTAAAATAGGGAAAAAACATAGTGCCACTCCTCATTGTCGTCAGGTCATGCATCTTTACCAGTAACCAGACGAAAATTGGGAAGAGCTTGACACATAAGCACAGATGGATTTAGCATGACACTAATGATGCTTGAGCTTCAGGACTCCTCCTGTGCACAGATTCCTTCCGACATCCTGGAAGGGACCCTAGCAATTTTGTTTTCACTGTCCTTTTATTTTTTAAAAAGCCCTTAAAACTGTATCATCTTCAGGCCCCATAAAACCTGGATCCACCTCTAGAAGTAAGTTAAGGATTCATGTCAAGTAAAATGATGTTTCAGTATGCTATGTGGACCAAAGTTGTGCAGTAGTTTAAGTAAAGAACTGTGTTAGGTGAATTGTCTTACACCTCACAGGGAAACACAGACATGCTAAAATCAAAACGCCTTCAGCATACCAGTTGGTACAATCCTAATGCCATGAGTGGTGATTTAATGTTAGCGAACCAACATCCATCAGGTTAAATCAATGTCGTTCATTTGGAGGTTGAGTTTGTTGTTTCATTTGAATTCAATCTGTAAATTTGTTTTGGATTTGCAGTTGTATAACAGCCATAAACTTAAGGAGTGTATGCTTACTTTCAAGTCTGTATATACAGTGCTCAATATGGGACAGTGAAACAATTTAAATTTAGAAAAAGGAAAATAATGAAGGAAGGGAGGGAGAGAAGAAGGAAAGTCATTCAAGAATCCCTTGACAGCAAGATGTGACAATAAGTTGTGACAACAATGTTCTAGCCTCAGGATTCAAGATTCCTAAGCCACCTGTAGCTCTAACATCTCAAGTCTAGCCTAATCTATTGCTTCAGTGCTACAGAATGAGACCCTTCCTAAGCAGGAGCATTCATTTATTCAACAAATATTCCTTACTCGATTGTGTGCACAGCACTGTGCTTGAGTCTGAGATATTTGGCTTATTATTTGCTGTGGCTGCCAAGAGGGGGAGGGAAGAGAACATAACATTCTCAAGGTAAAAACAGGCATAAGTAAAAATAATTTTATTATGTAATTGTTATAAATGTTTATAAACTTTCAGGCAATATGTGAAGGCTGGTAAGGTGCTCAATATTATGCTTTTCTGTAAGATTAAAATGACTTTGGGATATTTTGCTACATTAGTGTCAGAAAATGTTCCATCCTCCATATTCCAGTTGGTTATGCTCCTGAACCAAGTTCTTCCACAGTTTTTTTTTTTTTTGTCTTTTTCGTGACCAGTAAGGGGATCGCAACCCTTGGTGTGGCATCGCCCGCACCACGCTCAGCCAGTGAGCGCACCGGCCAGTCTTACATAGGATCCGAACCCGTGGCAGGAGTGCTGCTACGCTCCCAGCGCTGCACTCTCCCTAGTGCACCACGGGGCCAGCCCTTCCGCAGTTTTTTACAGCAACTCTAGGGCAACCAACTAGTTTTTAATATTAGGCTAAGCAGAACATAATTAGGAAGGCAAATTTCGGGGGGCGAGAATCATATGGAATATTCCCAAGCCAATTTATGTGATTTTGCAACATCCAGTGTTTGAATTTTCCACTCCATCTCTCTCCTTCACAGGTAATCATGAGTTGCCTGTAATTAAATAATTCCAGGTAACTGGCAGCAGGACCATCCGCCTGAGAACTGCTTCCCAGATCTCTGTAATAGGGCTAGATTTTTATATCCACCACTAGTTTGATGCTCGGTATTCACTCTCCCCTTCATCTGCTTCAAACTCAAGCAGATCTAAGGATTCTCTCTCTTTGATCTGGGAAGAGGAGAGATTCTGTTTTATATCTACAACTACATCTGGGCTCAACAGCTAATTTTTGCTTCCGTGACCACGTTACTCCCATCCCTCAAGGAATGGGCCTAGAAATGAAAGAAAGTTTGGTTATTATTGATTCATAGAATATTAAAGCTCAACAGGAACTGAGAGATGATCTAGGCCCAAAGAGATTCTATAAGATTGAAAGTATCCTTTGTCTACTTTGAGAAAAACCTTGATAGGCCTTCCGTATCAGAATATTTACTTTGAAATTTGATTTTCTGAATAATTTTTGAATCCCTTCCTAATACAAAGTATTAAACTAACAACGATATCATTCAAAAATATGCTTCTTATATGCTGGGTTTTCTTCCAAAAGAACATTAGTTAGTCTTCCAAAAGATAGAATTCTTGGTTCCCACCTATCTCAATGAAAGGACAGGTGTGAAAAGGGAAAATCATCTTGCACTAAAATGCCCTGGGATTTTAAATTCCACCCTTAGAAGAAGAATTTGATGTTTAGATTAGGTCAAAATATTTACCCTCCTATAATGAACAGTTTCCATTTGGAATCCTTGGCCACCATCTACCTGATTTACCCAGGGTTTAAATTCAAACATGCCAAATTGAACAAGCCTCAGGTTTGCCATACAAAATGAAAGAAAAATGGTTATAAGCCGCTCAGTTCCACCCTGCTGTTTCTTTTCCTGGCATGTGTCTATCTCACTGATCTCTGCCCCACCCCCATGATCCCATGTCAAGGCCATGAGCATAGCCCAATCTCCGGGGATTATAATAAATAAAAGAAGGGAAAGGGGGTTGTTAAAAAAGAAGAGAATAAATTGCAATTCCAGGAAATTGAATGTAAATTAAAATGTATGTCCCAGCCAGCTGCCAAATTAAACAAAATAAAATACAAGTGAAAATCCCTCATTATTTCCTTTTAAAGTATACCACTGCACTTAAAATGTACATTTAGATGTAGATTTTATGTCCACGCATGTATATGTGTAGTACATTATGTGCATGTGCATTTCATGCCTTCCTCCTAGAAGGTCAAAGTGCTCTCACATATGAATTTAAAATCATGAAATGTCAGTGCAGCAGGGAACAGAATAGGAGGTAGGGCATAGAAGCAACTTAGAGTCAGAAAGAGAACTAGATTTAAATTTATTTCAACCACTTAGCAGCTATATGAACTTTGGCAAAACCCACCCGTTATCTGCTTCTCAGAGCACAGTTATCAACACCAAATGATGTAATAAAAGTAAAGCGCTGTGTTTGGTATATAGTAGGTACTCAATAAATGGCACATAGTTTATTATTACTATTACTATATGGGGTCCTGGGGCATAAACAATTAGCTGACTTAGCGTCATTTCAGGTTCTGTCTGCACCACATCAAAATAAATGTTTGTCATATGCAACAGGTGATCAGTTAATAGCCTGTAATATCTACATGACACTTTGCAACTATTTTGAAAATTTTTTTCTGAACAGACTCTTTTCTAAGGCCTATATTATCACCTCTCCAACCCATCCGTCTCTTGTGTATCCCCCTGCACACACATGCGCACGCACACACACACACACACACACACACACACACATTTATCATTTAATTGCCTAGGTTTTTTTAGATTCCTGGAGAGACTGCCACAGAGCTAAATATAGCTCTGTCCTTCCCAACTTTCAACACTTTAAAGGAGTTAAATTGCCTTGCATTTTACTCCCTACCAAAACTTGATCTCAACCTTTATAAAAGGCAAAAACTGAGGGCCTTCTACGATAGAATGTTTAGCAATTGACATGTTGTTCATTGCTTGAGAGGTTTTATGTAGCAGCACTTAATCCTTGTTTCAGTTGCAACCCCTCTAAGGAAATTTGAATCCTGTACACGAGTTCCTCATTTATTTCTGAGCCAAGATAATTCTAGGATTACCACTTAGAAACTGGGGAGAACAGACTTCTGCACAGTTAACCAGGCAGACAGTATTGAGAAAAGGGGCATGTAGACTACCTTTTTGGTGACAAGGTTAGGGATAGGTATTGTGGTTAAATCCCATTAGCAAGAACATTACACCCATTAAGTGAATGCTAGAATGTGAGCCGAGAAGCTTTCCTCCCCCGTTTCCTCTCCTCCTCTCCTACTGAAGGCATGACCCTTCAATACAGGGGATTCCTTGCCCAGGAAATGCCTCTCCGGACTAAATCACAGAGTACTCTCATGCCAAATAGCTCTAAAGCCAGAACTCACTGTGAAGGACACATGCCATTCTCAAAAATCTACCAGCACACACGATTCATAAGCTTTCTCTCTTATTTCTTGGGTGACCTTTAGGGTTCAGAAAGTATTCCTTTGTGTTAAAGCAAACACAAACTATTCTGCAAGCATCGTTCAAGAATTTAAAGATTCTATTAATCTGATGTCTTAATTGTTATTGAGAAGAGGAAACAGGAGTGCCTTTGTTTCCCGAATGACCACAAGCTTCCAAAAAGTGGCCCACAGTGTTGGAGTTTGCATCTCAAGTTGCAGGCAGCTCTGTGTGCTTTGGAGCTTTAGTGTAACTAATTCCCAGACATTTAAAAGGGCAAGGAAAGAGCAGAAAGCTGGGCCAACCTGAAGCTAGCTGCATCAGTCCAGACTGAAGGAGCTTTTCTCTCATACCTGGGTTCATCCTGAAGAGAAGTTTAAAATAATGATTCATGAGTATGTAATTCAAGATTAAAGGACCTAATTCGGCTAGCAAATGGGAAATACACACACACACATACACACAATGCTGAACAAACTGTAATCAAAAAAGAAAGAAAAAATCTTGCAATGATGAGAAAAAAATAAAAATCAATGTAATTTAGTGACAGCTTTCTGTGTTCTATGTATGAAACACGTAGAGTCCAGGCGCAGACACATAAGTAAGATTTAGCCCCTGTCTCCCAAGCATTTGCCTTCTACTAGGAGACAATAAATAAAGTATAGAAATATCTATATACAGGTGGAATACAATAAATGCCCCAACAAGAAAAGCACACCCAGCTTGGCTGAGAAAGAGGCATATGGAACTAAAATTGCTTCACGGACAGGATAACATTTGATGTGGGTGGTAAAAAAACTGGTAAAAATTCAATTTAAAAAGATGGTTGGGGCCGGCCCGGTGGCGCACTGGATAAGTGCGCCGCTTGGGAAGCGCGGCGGCGCTCCCGCCCGAGGGTTCGGATCCCACATACAGACCGGTTCCCGCTCACTGGCTGAGC
>NW_007747306.1:12284-12537 GCF_000696425.1 Galeopterus variegatus
ACAGCCCTACACCATCGAATAACACTCCCTCAGCTATCCAGTTATTCAGCATTGCCTAATAAGTATATACAGCCCATAGGAAGAATCGTGTCCTTGCTTAATGCTTTTGGTCTGACACGTTTCCCTTTACCAAGCAAAAATCCCTACTCCTCTTGTGTTCTCATGTGGGGAGAAAACTAAAGCAGCATTACAACTTGTCAGCATCTACATAAGGCCTTACACAGTCATGCTCACTTAATGACTAGGATACATG
>NW_007747307.1:0-372 GCF_000696425.1 Galeopterus variegatus
CAATGAAAGGTAAAGGCTTTTCTGGATTACACATAGACATGCAGATGCAGATAGTATTTATTACTTCAGTTCTTAAATTTCAGCCACAGGTCCAGAGTAAACACAATTATAAAACTCATCAGCCCATGTCAGAGAGCTGTACTCTTCCCAGTGGGCATGAATTCTTGATTTGTGGTTAGAACAGACAAATAGACAAACAGAGAAGACTAACAACCAGACTGCCTGTAGTCTGTCACTCATTAACCCATTCACAGAGATGATAAAATAGTCATACCATAAAACCAAATATCCAGTGGAAAATAATTTATTGGAGGTAAACAAACTGAAAACAAATTTTGTAGCGAGCAAGTCCCTCTCCCTTTTAAACAGGTC
>NW_007747307.1:6008-6446 GCF_000696425.1 Galeopterus variegatus
TTTTTTTTTGGTGGCTGGCCAGTACGGAGATCCAGAAAATAGTTATTTTTCATACAAATGTTATTTATTAGTGGGTTTATTATTGTTAGTGCTAAATGAATTAAGAGATACATATTTAAAAATGGTTAGTTTTAATTTCTAATATGGCAGATATCAGTAGACATAACTCACATAACCAAAAGGTTTTGGGGATCCTTAATAATTTTTTACAGAGTAAAGGGGTCCTGAAAGGGATTCAAAAAGTTTGAGATTTCTGGTGTATACCTTTCCTCCTCATGGTTTCAAGGTAACTGCTGTACCTCCTGGCATTATATCTATGTTCCAGGCTGGTGAGGGAGGAGGAATTCTGGAGAAATAAGCAATGGATGTATCAGGAAAGCAAAATGTTTTTCCTGAAGACCTCTAGTTAATTTCTTTTGAAAGAACTTTTAAAAATAT
>NW_007747307.1:12053-12535 GCF_000696425.1 Galeopterus variegatus
CTTCCAAGTGGGTCCCCATGAAAGCGACATATCAGAAGAGATTGAATGCACAAGCAGATGTAAGAATTCAGCTGCCTTCTGTTAGTTAGATGACAGTAAAATTTACAAAAATGCAAAACAGTGCCACTCTGCTTGCTTATATTTTTTGTTTGTGAAAATAGTTCTTTTGCTTTCTTTCTTTTTTTTTGGTGGCTGGCCAGTACGGAGATCCAGAAAATAGTTATTTTTCATACAAATGTNCTTCCAAGTGGGTCCCCATGAAAGCGACATATCAGAAGAGATTGAATGCACAAGCAGATGTTAAGAATTCAGCTGCCTTCTGTTAGTTAGATGACAATAAAATTTACAAAAATGCAAAACAGTGCCACTCTGCTTGCTTATATTTTTTGTTTGTGAAAATAGTTCTTTTGCTTTCTTTCTTTTTTTTTTTGGTGGCTGGCCAGTACGGAGATCCAGAAAATAGTTATTTTTCATACAAATGT
>NW_007747308.1:0-439 GCF_000696425.1 Galeopterus variegatus
AGGTTTTTTGTATTTCTGGTATCTTTTTTTTGATGTTTATTCATTTTGGCAGTGGGTTTCAGAGTGCCCAGGTTTTACCCTATTGGCTCAGTTGGCCTCTGGTGTCGTGTGTGTGGTTGCCTCGAGCCTTGGGCCTCTCGAGGGAGGCTCCTCTCTGGTCAGCTTGGACTCTGCTGGGCTGCTGGATCATGGGACGGTACCACAGGGTGTGTGGCCTCTTTTGAGCTTCCACTTCCCGTGTAGAACTTCTCTCTGTTCCGTGTGCTCTGGCCCTGGCTGCTGGATCACGCAGTGGTGGCCCCACAGGTTGTGTTTTTTCTGCCAAGTCTGCGCACTAGGTGGGGCTGTTGGACCTTACCGAGGTGGCCCACAAGGTGAATTTTTTCCTGCTGAGTCTCCGCCTCCGTAACCGGACACCTCCCCTCTCTGAGCTGGGGCG
>NW_007747308.1:5569-6297 GCF_000696425.1 Galeopterus variegatus
ATAATAATGTTTGACTAATAAAATTTGTTATTAAAATGCTGATGTGTGTGCCATTCCCAATTATTTTTCCAAAAGAATTGGGCCTGTAAATACAATGAGATTTTTGTAGCTAAATGTAAATGTATTAATACATGAAATTAACAAAAAAGTATGAATGACTAAATGCTAAGAAATACCTATTTCTTTCCTAAATTAAATATATCTAAACTTATATACAGATAATGATGGATAGGTAGGTAGGTAGATAGAGATGGAAGATATGAGATGCATATGATATATGATTTACATTTAAAGATGATTTATAGTCATTATTCTGAATCATCTTTGAAGGACAGGGATAATCTTGTTACAAAGCAAATTTTTTTTTTTCTTAGAAACATGTTGGAAGTTTTAAGAAAACTGTGTGTGTGTGTGTGTGTGTGTGTGTGTGTGTGTGTGTGTGTGTAAGTAATTAACTAATATTTTAAAGTATAATATGGGGGCTGGCCCCGTGGCGCACACAGGAGAGTGCGGCGCAGGGAGCGCAGCTACGCTCCCGCCACGGGTTCGGATCCTATATAGGAATGGCCCGTGCACTCACTGGCCGAGCGCGGTGTAGGCGACACCACACCAAGGGTTGCGATCCCCTTACTGGTCACGAAAAAAGAAAAAAGAAAAAGAAATAAAGAGTATAATATGGAATAGTTAAGAGATTTAAAAATGGCATTCTACATTTTGGTATTTTCTCA
>NW_007747308.1:11963-12533 GCF_000696425.1 Galeopterus variegatus
TTTTTTTTCCTTCACAAGTTTAGAAGGAAACTTTCTAATATCTAATGAAATTCAAATTGTCCATTTTCAAATGTTGCATTCCAACATTTGTATTTCCATATAGGTTTGCAAAATGCGTTCTACTATTGGTCAGAGTGCAACTACAAAACAAAAATCAAGAAGAGTACATAGACAGACAAGCAGGACAAGAACTTCAGCTCTACACCAAACATAATTTTTCCCCTTCTTACTATCTGCCCACCCACCACCCATTTTGTCCATGTGCATTTTTGTGTGTTTCTTCCTCTTGTGATTTTTATGTTGTATGCTAATAAGAAAGCCCCAGGGTCAGTCCCAACCTATCATGAGCATTTTAGTGACTTGGAATTGAAACACCTGGCATTTATTTTCGGTTATAATTGGCAGATTATATAACCTACTAACATTGTAACTGGTGACATAACACAGCTCAGGATGTTTTGCAGGTAATGTTAAAATGTAACTGAAATGTAAATACAGTAGCAAGTGTGGCAATGAGTTCTAATATTTTTTCTATTAAAAAAGGATATCAAAATGAAAAAGCAAGTTAAA
>NW_007747309.1:0-12532 GCF_000696425.1 Galeopterus variegatus
TAAAATACCTAGCAATCAATTTAACCAAGGAGGTGAAAGATCTCTACCATGACATTACAAATCACTGCTGAAGGAAATCAAAGATGATGCAAAAGGATGGAAAGATATTACATGCTCTTGGATTGGATGAATGAACGTTGTGATAATGTCCATATTACACAAAGTGATCTACAGATGCCATGCAATCCCCATCAAAATACCAATGACATCCTTCACAGAAATAGAAAAAAAAACCAAACAAACCCTAACATTCATAGGGAACAACGAAAGACCCCAAATAGCCAAAGCAATCCTGAGCAAATAAATAAATAAATGGTCTTCAACATAAGCACCAAGAACATACAATGGAGAAAAGACTGCCTCTTTAATAAATGGTGCTGGGCTAACTAGACATCCATAAATAGAAGAATGAAACTAAACCCATACCTCTCTATATATACCAAAATCAACTCAAAGTTGATTGAAGACTTAAATATAAGACCTGAAACTACAAAAAAAAAAAAAACTCATAGAGGAAGCACTTTAGTAAGTAGTATGGGGCAAAGATTTTATGAATAAGACCCCAAAAGCACAGTAAACAAAAGAAAAAGTAAATTGGAGTACATCAAATTATTAACAGAGTGAAAAGACAACCTACAGATGGGAGAAAATATTTGCAAACCATACATCTGACAAGGAATTAATATCCCAAATAAACAAGGAACTCAAACAACTTAGTTAAAAAAACAAGTACCAGATTAAAAAATGGGCATAGGAGCTGAGTAGGATTTCTCAGAGGAAGATATATGAATGGCTAACAGATACATGTAAAAATGTTCATCATCACTAAACATCAGGGAAATGCAAATTAAAACCACATTGAGATTTCATCTCATCCCATTTAGGCTGGCTACTATCAAAAAGACAAAGAATAACAAATGCTGGTAAGGATGTGGAGAAAGTGGACCCTCCTACACTGTTGGTGGGACTGTAAATTAGTGAAGACACTATGGAAAACAGAATGGAGGTTTCTCATAAAACTACAGATAGACCTGCCATACAATCCAGCCATACCATTACTGGGTATATACCCAAAGGAATGGAAATCATCATGTCGAAGGGATACCTGCACTCCCATGTTCATCGCAGATCTATTTACAACAGCCAGGAGTTGGAACCAACCTAAATGTCCATCTATGGGCAACTGTGTATGGAAGCTGGTGTACATACTCAATGGAATACTACTCTACCATAAAAAGGATGAAATTTTGCCATTCACAGCAACATGGATGAACTTAGAGAAAATTATTTTAAGTGAAATGTGCAAGGCACAGAAAGAGAAATACTGCATGTCTCACTCATAAGTGGGGGCTAAAAAAATAAATAAACAAGTAACCTAAAAATTTTAAAAAAGAAAAGAAAGATACAACAATCACAACATTATGTTGAACTTTCAAAAGGGGAGAATGACTGAGATTACCAGAGGTGGGAAAGGACTCATGGAAGTGGGGTTTAGTGAGAAATTGGTAAAGGGCTACAAAAAATGATCACATTGTGTAATGTTGAACATACTAATTATCCTGACTTGAGCATCAAATAAAATAAAATAAAATAAGTTTGTTGCTCCACACACTTACTATAAAAAAAAAGATTATATGGAATTAAATTTAAAGTATACAGCCTGACAAAATTAATGCATATGAACCATATGAACTATCAGATTATCAATAGCTCCCCCTTGAATTCAATGAATAATAGAGAGATACTTAAAAGGTTACTTCAATTCTTTACCATTGTTTTCTGAACTGTAAATTAAAGGAGTTGAGTTATATGAACCATAAGGTCCTTTTTAGCTATAATATTCTATCAGTCCATGTAAAATGAAAATGCATGTTAGATAGACACCCCCGCCTCTTTATTTTGGCAATGCAGTAATGGGGCACAACCTTTCCAATACAGCAGAGTGCCTGCTCAGGTAATATATGAAGAAACAAGGGTAGATATGCAAAAATGGTATCTTTTCCAGCCTCAATATGAGACTGTATAAAGATACACTCTTACACTTAAAACTCAAGGGCAAGGAGGATTTAGGGAGAAATAGAGATAAAACTACAGAACGTTTGTTATTCATATTTATTTCCTTATTTTAATTTTGTATTAATTATTCATTCAAAACATTCATTAGGTATGGTGCTCTAGAAATATTAAATTCCTAAACCTTTACGCTTGCTTATAAAATTTCTATGACACTATTTTCGCAACACTTTCTCCTCTACAATTACATAACCATGTGTGAATTTATGAATTACGCTTAATAGAATAGGAATTTGTCTCTGAAATATTTGCTTGATGCCTCTCCCTCACTGTAATCTCTTACGATGAAGTTCTCTTACCCTCATTCTGTATTGCTTATTCTAAGCCAGACTAAATATTTCACATATAAAAATCTAAATTAAGATTATTATAGTATTATTCTTAAAATAAATATGCAAGCTATGTAGTCTGTAGGGTAACATAATAACTAGTACTCTGGATTTGAAGGGTAGATTATTTCTGCCAATACTGCAAAATATCTCACCATAGTTCTCTTAAGACAGAACAGGAGGAGGTGTGATGGAATGGAAATTGTAACTTCAGGGAAAGGAGCTCAGGAACATGGTTGTGAGAGCCTGAGAATTTCAAACTGTTCCTTAATGCTAAATGCTAAATATGAAAAAAGTTCCATTCTGAAATCCTTCACTTGGTGCAAGACTTTACTCTTTACCTTATCAGTAGTGTTAATCTATTTGCACAAAATTTATTATCATTATGATAAGAAATATTATTAACAAAAGTAAAAATACATAATTTCATCTAAATTGTATAACACATCGTTTGACTATAGCAAAACAGAAATCTGGTAATAGTAAGCTTTCTGAAGTCCACTGGGTAAAGGTTTAAAGTACAGCATGCAGTCTCAGACTTAAGTTTTAATGTCAATGGAAGTCATGTGCTGCTTAACCTGACATACTGTGCATTGGATATTACATTAAAAATCCAGTTCTTTAGAAGTATTTTTGAAATAAATATATCACTGCATAAACTGTACCAGTAATCAAAATTTGATTCAATATATATATATATATATATACATTTTTTTTTTTTTTTTTTTTAAAGAAAGGAAAAAAAAAAGGACACTTGAAAGGAACATTCCAAGGGTGGATGCAGTGAATGCCTGTCTGAGATCCTCTGTATTCTACATACTTTAGTCCAAAATGATAGAAACAGGACCCTGGCTCAGCAGACAGAGCAGCATGCAGACTGAAGTGCTGTGTGGTGGTGGGGGAGGCCCTCAGGCTGCGTGGGGAGGCCCTCAGGCTGCGTGTGCAGGCGGTGAACAGGCAGGCACAAAAGGGGTGGTTAGGGAACCCCCATGGGACACAGACTACCCTCATATCCTTGACAGAAACTACCAATCTTTTTTTCCTGCTACGGCCATCTGCATGCTTCTTGGGATGGTGAAAGGTGTGGGTCTCCTGGGAGAGAGACACATTGGGAGACTCTTACCTCAAAGTACTAACCCCACGTAGGGCTGTGGTCCATTGAACAGGGCCCAGTGGTCCCGTGGGTCCAGTCACTGACCTGACAGGCTATGGGTGGCCCTGGTGGGAACCTCAGTACCTCCAGGGTACATCTGTGTTACCTGAGAGGAGCAGTGGTGGTTCTGCCCATGGGGAGCTCTGACCATGCTGAGAGAAGGATACAGGTTAGGGGGACTTCAGGGTGGCAGCCAGGGGAAGTAGTGGCAGGACAGGGCCAAGGAGATTGGGTCACTATACCAACTCAGTCCAATTCCTATCCAATAGGTAAGGAACACATGAGACCCCCAAGAAGAGTGGGGGTGGAACACTAACCTGTCAATCTGCTCTTTCCACAGGGATGTGACAGCAGAGGCCTGGAAGCATGATGCCTTTGTTAGGCTCTCCCAAACTATAACCACTGTGGATAACCTGACAAAATGTTCGATCTGCTACCCTGGACTTCATTCTGTCACAGACCATCATGACCCTCTTGTCCTTCTTGTGGTAATTTATACCAGAATTGCTAATGCTGCAGTGTACACAAGTGGAACCCAAACCCTGGCTTACTAAGTGAGGATCTGCCTCCTGCTGAGTGGGAGAGAGCTGGAGGTGCCCTCCTTTAACTTGATTGGCCTGTGATGACAGAGCAACACAGCTGACAATAGAAAAATTATATTGAGCTGGTACTTTGCAGCACCATGCTCCTTTGATTACATGGAATAAGAGGTGTTTCAGTGGTGATAAAATCAACAAGGACTAAGATATTGCTAGCTCTGTATTATATTGTATTGGGGAAATTGAGCTTATGCAGCTATGCTACTAATGAGATGATTGGCAAATGCACATGAATTGGTCACCAAATAAAAACAGGGGAAGGAATGTTGTGTGCACCCAAGGGCTACATCTTCCTTTGAGAGCAGTCCAGGGTTGACCCAAATACGGGATAGACGATGTCATGCCTGGAAAGCTGGTGGATGGTGGGTCCTGCAAGTTGAGTGTCCTCAAGATGCCCTTGGATGTCAGCCCTGAGAATGAGATGCTCCATTGGGCCAGCAACCTAAATATGTATACCAGTTCTACCAGGGACCTACCAGCAGGTAAAATGGACTTTGGGATTACGTCCTTTATGAGACCTTTGGTACCATACATAGAAGCCAATGCTCATGAAAAATTATAAGAAGCCTGTCCTGGACCATTACAGATGTTTCCTCCTCTACTGCCACTGCGTTGGCAGCCCAGCAGACATCCCTCAACTCCCTTGGGAAAGGTTGCTTTAGACAAAAATTTGCTCTAGACTTTTTTTTAGCACAAGTGGAAGGAATGTGTGCAATTGCCAACACTTCTCACTGTACTTGGATAAACACCTCAGATATTGTAGAGACATGAGTAGAGGAGATCGAGAAGCAGGTTTGTTGGCTGCAGACAGTGGAGCTGCCTGAAGGACCTTTCTTCAATCCCTTTATCAACTTTTTACCTGGATCACTGGGATCCTGGGCTAGGTCACTGCCCTAGGCAGGCCTTGTCATCCTGCTTGCAGTGGTGGTCCTCATGGGCCTAGGGAAATGTCTTTTAGCTTCGGTGTCTCACCAAGGTTGTATTAGTCAAGGTGCTACATTGATTTGAAAAGACAAACTTCTGCCTCCAGATCCAGGGAGTTCAGTGGGCATATAGAATGGAATAGCTTTGTTAAGTGGAGGTACGTGGGATGGGAGGTGGACTGCAGGAGGACAGGTCCCCAGGTTACATTGGCCAACCCAGCTCTTTTCCTTATTGTTTGAAATTCTCAGGCAGAATGTATTGAGAATGCAACATCCTGAGATAAGGACAAATTGTCTGGGGCAACTCAGGCTGTGTCCTTGTTCTTCCTAGAACAAGATGTTTGGCAATGCTTGAGTTTACCATGCCAAGTGGTACTCAGGGTATAAAATTTTAAATGGAGTGCTTTTGGGGTCCCTCAGCTGTGGAGCTGGCACATGCAGACGAGACTTCCTCCACCCTGGGCAGCTTTCTTGAGTCCTGGGGGACTGGCTCGCCATGAACCCTAGGCTCCTGTTCATCCTTGCAGCCTGTCTGTGAGTAATAAATTTGCTTTGCCTGACTTGTGCGTGTTCTGTCTCACCCAACTCATGCAAATGGTACTCGGAGCTCCTGCCAGATTTAGCAACCTTTGTAGTTAGCACTCTAGGTTTCCTCTTGGACTCTGAGTAACTGGTAAGGTATCTTAGATGAGGTGCTCTTTTTTGTATGTCTTAGTTTTCTCAGCCACAGAAACCAGTATAATATTTAGCATTATCCTGTCTTGAAGAAAGGGTTCATGAAACAACTGGAAGATCCCAAGGAAAAGAGCTTTGTTTACTTTACCACAAAGAAAACAAGATATGATTACCTTTTGCCCTGGTATTTGAAGATCTCTACTCAAATAAAACAAATACCAAATACAAAATAAAATGATTCAGCGGGCTCAGATAACACAAAAACTTCAAAATAACTCTTTGAATTTCTGCCCAAGTTCTTAACTCATATTTACTTTAAAATTCTCCATCTCACCATTCTTTTTCCCATGGGTTTAAACATATCCTGAAAAAGAATTTTTTAAATATCTAGCACAGCAGTTCTCAACCGGACAATTTCATCTCTTACAGGACATCTATCAATGCCTAGAGATATTTTTTTTTTCTTGTCACAACTAACAGGGGGAAGTGACAACTAGTGTGTTGAGTCCAGGAACAATGCTAAATTTCCTACAATGCACAGTACCGCCCCCTGCAGCAAGGAATCAACTTGCCAAAAATGTCAACAGTGCCAAGGTGGAGAAACCCTGATTTAGCAGATGGTAAACACACAAGAGTTTAAATTTCTCAGCGTAACATAGGGGATGGCCGTCTGACCTAAGAGTCAATTTCATATGACAGGTTAGAATCAAGTTTTCAAATGATGTTTGAAACTATCACTTTGCAGAACACCAGCTCTCTCGTTTTCATTCAATTTTGTGTTTACACAAAAAGTGAATATGTGCTATGTTCTGAGGCTATGGGTTTACATATTTTTTTTCCTTTTTCCGAGTCTGAAGCTCCACTTGCTTCTATTTCTCTTAAGAGCTTTGCACATTGTTTGCCATGTATAAAAAACTCTGATTGTTAAGTATTGTCCTTTCATATCTGTACATATTTATATAGCTCGTATCATTACAATTGTTTGGCAAATGCTAATTTGCAGTAAGCTGAATGCTGATAAGAAGCAGCCACTTGAGACACAAAGGGTCAAGGAGTATGACTTAATATGGATAATATGTAGAGATGAAATGAGGAAGCAGAAAAGAGCCCTGGGAAGGCACATGTTACAAACTAAATTAAAACATTATTGGTCAAACGGGAGTAGGAACTACCATGAGAAAAATATAGAAGAGAAAAATTCAAGAGGCTTCTAACAAACAAACAAACCAAAACAGAGAAAAAGCAATAAGTCAAGGGTTTCAGATGGCTGCAGGAGAAGTATATCTTATTATTAACACTAGTTTGCGCAGCTACAATATTGTTCCTCTGGTCATTCTGTTTTCCATGGTCAGAACTCAGAACTGGCTGCAATAGGCAG
Organism: Galeopterus variegatus; assembly: GCF_000696425.1. Lineage (NCBI taxonomy): Eukaryota > Metazoa > Chordata > Mammalia > Dermoptera > Cynocephalidae > Galeopterus > Galeopterus variegatus. Next base: position 7,131 of record NW_007747309.1, read on the forward strand.
CCATGGTCTAATGCATTTGGCATAAAGTGAAACCTGGACCACTCTTCCTCATGAAACTGTATTTCTGTTAATGTGTATTAAGAGAATGTTATCTCACTTACTGAAAATAAGTGAATAAATAAAGAAGTTTTAGAATTGTTATAGTTGTCAAGAGGGGAGCTCCTTACAGTGTAAGAGAACTGAAGGACACAGCCATGTCTGTGTCCAGATTCTCTGGCCTGCAGTTCCATGTCCATCATTATCACACTGGTCATAAGCAGATGACATTCCCCACTTCACATCCTCATTCAGGCATGAACACAGGAACTCCCTGACCCACTCTGATCGTTTGGAAAGGAATACACAAACAAAAACAAAAACAAAAACAACCTGTTATTGACTAGGGGTTAAAAAATGTTAAAATGTTAAAAGAAACATGGCAGCGAATATCTAGAAATTATTTGAGTTTAAATTTGCATTTATATCTCAAATACTTTTATAACATGTACTGTTTGCCAGATTTTGTCCCAATCACTTAACAAATATTAACTAATTTGATTTTATATTATCCTTGTACATACACACTATTACTATACTTATGCAGACGGAGAAACTGAGCTGTAAGAGGCTATGTAAAACTTGTCCAACATCAACTAGAAATGGACCTAGGATTCTAATCAGAATATCTGAGTCTGGAGTCTATGATCTCTCACTATGACTCCCTAATCTTTACTTTGATGTCCACCTAACTCCAACCTGAAAAAACACATTTCATGGAAAAAGCCATTTCTACCTCAACTCGTTGGCAAAACACATAGACATTCAGCCTTCTTGAAGTTCAGGCTGAGAGATATGAAAGAGTAGACAGAGACAGAGAGAGAAGTAGATGGGGGGTGAGGTTGATTTTTTAAAAAATTCCCTCTCTTGCATCCAATATCTGCTCTGACGTTTTTATAGCCTGTCTGTAACCTAGATGTAGACCATATACCTTTCACAAAAATTAACTAAAAGTGGATCATTGACTTAAATGTAAAATGCAAAAACTATAAAATTTCTAGAAGATAATATAGAAGAATATCCATATGATCATGGATTTGATGATGGGTTTTTACATACTACGCCAAATGTACAATCCATGGAAGAAAAAAATCAATTAGTTGGTATAGTAGTCTGTTTATGTTGCTTATAACAAAATACCTGAAACTGAGCAATTTATAAAGAAAATGAAATTTATTGCTTACAGTTTCTGAGGCTGGGAAGTCCAAAGTCCATCTGGTGGTGGCAACAATGACAAAGGGGTCTCATGTTGCAACATGGTGGAAGCAGAGAGAGCAGAGAGAGAAAAAGACAGACTCTCCTCTTCTTTTAAAGCCCTCAGAACCACACTCCTGACCGCCCTTTTTAATCCATTCACTACTGCATGGTCCTACAATTCAATCACCTCTTTAAGGCTCTACCTTTCATTTACCATAATAGGATTTCCCACCCTCTTAACAGTCATAGTGGGGGCTAAGTTTCTAATATGTAAAATTTGGGGGACACAATTCAAGCTTCAATGAGTTTTGGGGGACATTATTTAATCACTACAGTTGGACTTTATTAAAATTAATGTTTTTTTCCTTTGGAAAACACACTGTTAAGAGAATGAAAGTGTAAGCCACAGATTAGGAGAAAATATATGCAAAACAAATATCCGATAAGACTTGTATACAAACTATGGAAAGAACTCTCAAAACTCTACAGTAAGAAAACTCACAACATGATTAAAAACTTGGAAAAATACCTGAACAGACACCTCGCCAAAGAAGATTAGAAGGTAAATAAACATGAAAAATATTCAACATCCTGTAATTGGGGAATTGTAAATTAAACAACAATGAAATACCAGTACACAATTATTAAAGTAAATTAATTTTTAAAAAAATGAAAATACAAATTTCTAGCCAGAATACAGAATAACAAGAGTTCATTCATCTCTCGTGGAAATGAAGAAAGGTACAGCCACTGTGGAAATTAGTTTGGCTTTTTCTTTCAAACTAAACACAATTTTACCATGCAATCCATCAATAATGCTCCCAGGAATTTACCAAACTGATTTGGAAAATAATGTCCACACGAAAACTTACATGTGAAGGTTAAATAGCATTTTTGTAATTGTCCCAAACTGGAAGCATTCAAGATGTCCTTTAATATGTGAATGTATAAACAGACTGTGATATATCCCTACAATGAAATATTACTCAACAGTAAAATAAATTGAGCAGTCAAGCCACAAAAAGACATGGCTAAACCTTAAATATATAGTGTGATTCCAATTACATGAGATTCTCTAAAGGAAACTATAGAGATGGTAAAAAAAAAAGATCAGTGGTTGCCATATGTTGGGGTGATGGGGAAGTGAATGAGTGAAGCTCAGTAGATATTTAAGACGATGAGACTATTATTTGTGATATTGTTATGAGGAATACATGGCATGTGCATATTTGTCAAACCCCTCAGAAATTTGAGGCACAAAAAGCCAGCCCTAATATATGCAAATTAAAACAAATTATTTTAGTTGATCGAGGTGTTCTAGGATAAAAGGCAGAGTGAAAAACCTTCTCTCTGTATTGCAAATGTACGGAACAACTTAACTGAGGGGTGGGGGTGGGGAAGAGAGATAATGAAGCATGACAGCTCCAAGCTCATGGGAACTGGAAGGTTCCAGCCCACCTTGTACTACTACCACTGCCCAACCTTAACCCCCAAAAGTAAAACAGAAAAAAAATCAATTCTGTTACTTACATTTGTAAATACACATGTATCTTTATGTGGTTTGGAGATTGGTGATATTTGTAACTTGGTTTGCTTTATTTTGCCAATTGAGCAGAGTGACAAAGTATGCTATATTAAAATTATGTTTATTTCATGGAGCAAATATTTGTGTGAAGTCAGTGTGCTGGTATAACATGGAAGGTCATACACGTAAAATTTACCTTTCAAATTCTCCTTTATTACTATATATAGATACATCAAATTCCATTCTGAATTCTGAAATCTCATTAAACTTTCAATAGTCTAAGTAGAAATCAAATCAATCAATATTGAAATAAGAGGCGCATATTAGAGAGATCAATGAGAATTTAAATTAATGAAGTTCAATTATTTGCAATAGTCCTTTTTAATATATTTCAGGTATATAAACATTTTCATCTCACTATTAATAATTTGCACAACAATCAAAATACATCATTTGGTTAAATTATTTTTTAAAAAGCAGAAAACTTGAATTTTTCTTAAGTTTCCTTGAAGGTAGCTTTATCATTGAAAAAGAAGAATATTCTTAAGACTTATTTTCACACAGGGGCACCTGATATTTCCTGGCTTGCAGTCTCAGAATCAGAGTGAATGAATCTCTTTCCATATAGTTGCTGAAAAATCCCAGACAAGATCCCCATTGGCCCAGTTTAGCCACATGCTCATCTAAGAAAAGATAATTACTGCCAAGTAAATGGTGTGTTCTAGTTCTACAGACGTGCATCATGTCAAAGAAGACTCTTCACAATAGTACTAGGTAGCCACCTGTCAGAATCAGCAATCAACAATCTATGATTTGAGTTACTGGAGGGATTCATTTCTTATCATACAGGAAAACTTCTGATTGCTTGGAAATAGTCCTGATCAGGTCTAGATAGGGCACCTCATTTGTTCCACTTTTTCTCACTCTCATTTGCCCCTTTTCTGCTTTTTCCACCTATAGAAACTTTAATTTTTCTTCCAAGTACAGTTGTTTTCACTTTCTTCTCAGAATTTCTGTAAACCACAGGAACACAAGTGATCTTTTTTCACTGGATTATGGATGCATATTATTCATGGTACTTTATATTTAGATGCTCAGAAGATATTTTGAACACATGGATAAGTTAAGGAAGAAAAAAGAAAATTAAGATTTCATCAGAAATTGAATAAAGGTACAAAATTTGCTTTGATGGTATTTGTATAAACAGCATTCCTGGGAAATATCTAGCTTTAGCTATCAGAATGTTTAGTTAGTCATAAGCTTAGAAACTTGGTTCCATAAGAGAAAAAGATGGCATTGTATATTTTATATACCAGCCACCAAATTAATATTGATAAATATAAAGATACTTGTATATTTCCGACATATTCAAAAGTATTGAGAAATGGCTAAATGTAATGAATTGTAAATCTAGGAAGAATGACATCAAAATATGGGCTTGGGGAAGTTTGTGTAGTTATACATATATTCGAAGACTAATCTGAATTAAGATAAAATTTTTTCCAGTGTTTGTGATATCACAGGAGCAGTGTGTGTGTGTGTTGGAGTATTTGTGCATGCCCATGTTTGTGGGTATGCACACACAAAAGATCGTGTAGGAAGATAAGGAAAAAAGATGAAGTGGCAACTTTTACGCAATCTTGCTGTTTACGATAGTCACTAATAATTCTTAGCCTAAATATAATGCTCATATTCTTAGGTGCTGCTACTCCTAGAACACACAAGACTCATAATTCTATGTTCTTTTTTTCCTGAGTTTTATGTTCAATGAAGTAGTCTTTAGTTCAGTTAAAAAATAATGTCTGGTACAAAATTTACTTAACTCTCAAACTGCCTAGTATATAGCACAGAGATTTTTTTTGAGAGAGAAATTGTCATGGAGGAATAAAGGAAAACTAGGAGTGCATCCAGACAGCATGTTTGGCCATACGGAAAACAGATTTATTTTTAACAGAGATGAGGGATATACAAAATCAACATCAATAAATTCAGTGTTCTTACTTGGGAGGAAGCTATTATTAATTTGTGTGGTAATGGTTTATAAATTCATCTACCAACTGTATTTATTAGCTATCATTGCATTTGTATAGGTTAAGTTAATCTTAATCACTCTAAAATGTTTGTAGGACTGGATCAGCCTATATCAAAATTAGGGAGTAGGTGGGAAGTTGCTTGATAAACAGGGCCTTCAATTCTCAGTTTCAAAAGCGAGTAGAAAATATCCTACTTTTTCTAAGAGAAATCAGTGCTATTATTAGGGAAAATTCAGCCTATAGAAAGACAAATTATGAATATTTATATGATTCCTCTTATATTAGACCTCAGAAAAGAGGGCTTGGTTTGTAATCAGATCTGAAAATCTAGTCTAACACTTCAGAAACCAGTGGGGACTCCTCTGGGATGGCAGAATTATATTTTTCCTGATTTCAATAGAAAACTATATTCTTAAGTTCTGTGTATACCACTTATATTTCGTTCCTGACACATCTGCTCCTTTCAGTGTGTTTCCAGATAATATCTGACTGTATGTGCAGTTGTTTGTTGAGTAGGACCATAATTCTGCTCTTTCTGTCCTAACAGAAAGTTATTTTTGGTAAGGTGGCTCTTGGGTTAAGATAGTATTTTATTATCATCAAGAGTTCAA
>NW_007747310.1:0-1011 GCF_000696425.1 Galeopterus variegatus
TCACAAATCATTACAAAAATAAAACCAAAGTGACAAAGGATTTTAAAGGCAGAGAGCACAAAAATTATGATAAAACATGAAATAAGTTTCCCCAGGAATTTATGTAAAAGATAAAGACACTGTCTACAATTTTTTATGAAGAGCAATTAACTGTTTTCAGGAAATCTGGTTGTTTTTAATGTAGGAGAGCAAACTTTAGCCCTGTATGGAATATTTTTGATATTAATTTTTTAAAAAGCTCACACATAATTTGCTTTCAAATCCAATCAATCCTTCCACTGTAAAACGTTTTTAACAAACTCACCCACACAAACCATTATCATGACTTAGACATTCAATGACATGCTTTAGACTTTTCATTTTGTCCTATACTTCCTACTTTTTAAATAACCAGTTATTTTACTCCAGGACTAGAATACATTTTACAAGATGCCTTCTCACAAGAAAATGTTTTCTTTCCCTTAGCCTTTCTAACCACAACTCCATCTCCATATCCATGGCTATCTTTATCTCTTTTTCTATGTACTGATTCCTTTATTACCAACAATTCTAAATTAGCCTCACTTACCTAAAAATTTCATAATTAAAGATCAGTTTGTTATAGGTTGGGTACATAACTTAAAAGCCTCTAATAAAGATATGTATAATCCTGTTCTAAACACAAGATAACACCAAGGAATGTGCAGGGCTTTGGGAGATACCCAGCAGACAGTTCTTTTATAGCTTTTAGTCCTTTAAACCAAAATTAAACAAGTATCAAACATACAACAAAATGTGTAGACCTAAAGGCAAATTTAGGCAGAAAGTTTAAGTGAAATTTTGAAAATATATTTATTTTATCAAAACTTTAGGAAATTAAAGTAACGTGAACTTGAAAATTATGCTTATTTATTTAATGAGTATGCATTAATTATAAGCCAATTTGGTACCATGCAGACAATACAAACACACCTATAGACATGCATATATGAACATGCAGACAGAACATACATTGATGTACATATATATATA
>NW_007747310.1:5681-6759 GCF_000696425.1 Galeopterus variegatus
GTAATCCTTTAAAAAATGACCTTTCTTCTGACATTTAAAATATTTTTTAGGTTGGAGAGCCACAGGGAGAACTTGGGTTTTATAGTTTCCAGTGCCCACATCTTGGCAGGCTCTGATCATATCAGCAAGAGTGGGGTTTTTCCTTCTCATTGGAAGAAGGGCCCTTTGACAGTCTTCATTAGCGTTGTCAAAAGCCAATTGTATGGAAAGTACCTGGCTGCCTCAGCATTATCAATTTGTCTAGTTATGGCATCTCGAAGATGATTAATAAAATCTATATAAGGCTCAGTGGGACCCTGTCTAGTAGTAGTGAAAGATTTAGTGGGAGTATTTGTTTCAGGAATTTTGTTCCAAGCCTTTATGGCTGCACAAACTGTTTGGTCGAGCACTTGCTGAGGAAGTAAAGCCTGTGCCTGGGGTGTTATAAAATCTCCTTCTCGAAACAACATATTCATGTCAATTTGAACACTGTTCTGCACATTTCCTAAAGCAGTAGCATGTAAAGCCTCCTGCAATTCGTGTAGCCATACAGTATATTGAGCAGTTGTTAAAACAGTATTTCCAAGTGTTTTCCAATACCAAGGGGTCATATTATACCCATTTGTAATTGATTCTAAATATTCTTTAGTAAAAGTGCTATGTAAGCCATTTTCTAACGGGAGATTTTCATGTCTGAACTGAATCCCAGTTCTTACAACAGGAAAGACATGACAGGTATCAATTCCCTGGCTGTGTCCTTCTTTAAGACAATGCTCCATTAATGGAGCAAATGAACTGTTTGCCTCTAAAGGTGGGTGTGGAGGAGGAGGAGGTGGGGTCTGTTTTTCCTCCTCTTTAGTGACATAGACACATTATGTTTTTGTTCTTTGTTAGGGTCCTGAAGAGATCTTAAAGCAAAACAACATAAGTTCCAAACCATTAAATGAGAAGCTTTAACAGGACCTGTTCTTAAACAGCAACCAATTCATTCCCAATTCTCAATATTACGACTTCCTTCCTTGGGATACCAAGGACATAGTTGTCTAATAACTACTAACAGTTTTACAAGCTGCCATTTAGTTACTTCAAAGCCAGCTGC
>NW_007747310.1:12227-12532 GCF_000696425.1 Galeopterus variegatus
TTTTTTTTTTGAATTATTAAAGTATTATCCAAACAGATTCCCTATATTTACTCTGGACCTTCATCAATCTTTCCTACATAATACAGCAAGTATTATCTTTTCAATAGAAACATGTAAATGATTTTATTAACCCCACCCATTCTTTTCTCTACCTTATCTTTTATTCACCTCCCCCCTTTTCCTCAGGGAAAGCTCTAGCTAGCTCAGGATTCATAAAAATAGGTTTGCCCATATATCTTGTTCTGCCTTCTGAAATAACTTATTAATAAAAATTGAAGTGAATAAATGAATCAGAAATATGACAA
>NW_007747311.1:0-425 GCF_000696425.1 Galeopterus variegatus
AAACAAAAGAGGAAATATTTACTGAAAGCCAACAATGGCATGTCTAGATGTTTTATATCCACCACCTCAGTTAGATTTCACAACAACCCTGGGAGGTAGGCATTATTATCTTCATATTAGAAATAAAGAAACTGAAATTCAGGAAAGTTGAAAAAAGTTTCTCCAGGTCACACAAAGAAAAATAGCAGAGTTGGATTCAACCCCAAGACCACTGAATAGAGNCACATAATTCTTTTAAGCTTCGGTACCAACACTCCGAGAAGGTGCCACAAATGCGCACCCGCGCCACCCCATCTCCAAATGAGCTTGGGAACCACGCCTGGTTCTTTTAAGCCCGGGTGCCCAACGCCCGGAGAGCGGCTCGGAGACCCAGACACACGCACCAGAGGAACACGCTCGGGGGCAGGCGGGTCTCCAGCCGAGCG
>NW_007747311.1:6114-6331 GCF_000696425.1 Galeopterus variegatus
TGGGCAGCGTGCACCACTCCCATCTCCAACTCTAGGATGTATCATGTAAACTCAGGAGCGATCCCAGGAGAAGGAATAATCCACCCCAAGCAGAAACACAGCGCTCATGGGAGGACCGGCTTTATCCCCTTCCATCCCCACATTAATTGGAAAAATCACATAATTCTTTTAAGCTTCGGTACCAACACTCCGAGAAGGTGCCACAAATGCGCACCCG
>NW_007747311.1:11942-12532 GCF_000696425.1 Galeopterus variegatus
ATTTCGCTTCTAATTTCTGAAAACAAAAGTTTGGAGCTCAACTTCTCTTGTAACTGCCACACATTCGGTTCAGTGAGTTATGCTGGATTCTAACCGGGGAAGCTTCTCTGATGCTTTTTGACAGAGATTTGGAAACAGAAGTCTCACAAGCTGTTTCCCCCCTAGGCTTCAATGGGCTTTCCCATAGAACTTGCAATCCTGAATTCCTACATGCTAGATGTGAGAAGCACATTCTGCTCTCTCATTTTTAAAGTTAATGTGGCTTGCAGAAGCTGAACCACCAGGGAGTGTTTTGGCAGAGATATACACCACAGTTTTCAAGCCTCCTTCAATGCCGTTTGCAGTGTGATTTCGCTTCTAATTTCAGAAAACAAAAAGTTTGGAGCTCAACTTCTCTTGTATCTAAAACATCTTCGGTTCAGTGAGTTATGCTGGATTCTAAGTGGGGAAGCTTCTCTGATGCTTTTTGACAGAGATTTTGAAACAGAAGTCTCACAAGCCGTTTCCCCCATAGGCTCAATGGAGTTTTCCATAGAACTTGCAAACCTGAATTCCTACATGCTAGATGTGAGAAGCAGATTCTGCTCTCT
>NW_007747312.1:0-223 GCF_000696425.1 Galeopterus variegatus
AGAATTAACATTGTGAAAATGTCTGTACTACCCAAAGCAATCTACAGATTCAATGCAATACCCATCAAAATACCAATGGTAATCTTCACAGAAATGGAAAAAACAATCTCAACATTCATATGGAACAACAAAAGACCCCGAGTAGCCAAAGCAATTCTCAGCAAAAAAAATAAAGCCAGAGGCATAACACTACTTGACTTCAAATTATACTACAAAGCTATAG
>NW_007747312.1:5745-6729 GCF_000696425.1 Galeopterus variegatus
AAAAGCTAGCAGACAGGATCGGGGGAGAATTCTGACTGAAAGATATTATTAAAGAGAACTGGCTTAACCACTTGCCAAGAGCTTTTCATGCAGGAATAAAGATGTATTATATCCAGGAAGCTAAGAGACACTCAAATCTACTATAATGTAGCTGAAGATATTTCAAAATACTTTAGGTATACAAAAAAATAAAATATATATATACACACACACACACACACACACACTCACATTCAAACATACATATATATGTAGTGGTTAGTCTTTTCTGGGGGAAAAAACACTCATAGCTTTGAGCTGAGGAAAAGCATATCTATTTAAATTGCACAAGATTATTTAATAAAATCCGAGAAACAGGAATAGATGGAACAAATTTAAGGTTCTGGTATGAGAATAAAAGCGAAGGAAATCAGTTGGTATTATCTGTTAAAATGAATGTATGAAAACCATTCAGATCACACACTTACTTGTACCAGGTAGCTTGCTGAGTCAGAAGGAAACCTAGGTTATGAAACATTCTTAAAGGTGGTGGTCATTATGTGGCTTGCACTCTGGGCTCAAAAATCTTCACTGCGACAAACAACTAGGATCCCCTTAGCCTTAGTTTCAATCAAACCACCCTCTGACCACCACATCCTATCTATCCAGCTCAGTCCCTCTAACATTCCTATACTCTTTCAATTGCATAGATAGCTACAATATGTTGATCCTACCACCTTTTTACTGTCCCTGTCGCCTTATTTACTTACTTCCATCCTATCCCAGCTTAAAATGGCCCAGCTATGGTCAATCATAATCATTTCTTTCTAAAGTCTCTCATTTTATTGTAAAATAAAAAAAACAGAATCAGAATTAGAATCAAAAATCCCATTTCAAGTTAAATCTAATTAACCATCTATCCTTGCCTTTGCTCACCAAATTGGACATGGCTGGAGTAAAACATAAATTTGCTGACAAATGTCACCTTAAATTTGTAATTCCTCA
>NW_007747312.1:11483-12531 GCF_000696425.1 Galeopterus variegatus
GCCTGATTGTAATCATGACAAAGCTGCCTGCCTTTCACCACAAACTGAAATTAACAACCAGCTCCTGGAGAACGACAGAACTTCGCAAGTTCAGGGTGGGTTTTTTTGCCCAAATTCTATCACTTAGACATTTTTCTCTCTGTGAAGAATATGAAAACAAAGAATAGAATGTGTGTGTATGTATATATATATATATATACATATTTATTTATTTATTTTTTATTTTTTACAAAAAAATACAAAGCTCCCTAGCAGAGTTGGATTGGATAATATGGTGGAGATACAACCACGAAGGAGGGCTTATGAGCAGAACTGACCCTGATGAAGGCAGAGTAGCAGGTCCAACTGATTCACGTTTAACTTTAAGGGGCAGGACATAGATTCCCAAACTCCCTCCCCTAAGGGTGCATAACTGAGGCAAGTGGCCAGGAGACATGAGAAGTCACATGGGTATGCACAGCGACCTTAAACACACAAACCCAGTGCACGTCTAGCTCTTGCTGGTCTCACGAATCAGATAAGCCACTCCTCATCTTCTGAAGAGGGGAGAGAAAAGAGCAGAAGCTCTCACCCCTTCCCCTCATGAGCATGCATAGCATTCAAGGCAGAGAAAACAGTATGAACATACTTCAAAAAGTTCTTGAAAAGATTCACATTATCTTTTAATTCCATTTTCCCATGAAGTTTTTGAAGTATCCTCGCATAAGCCAGCTGCATAGAGATGGTATGCTGCGTGGAATCTGAGGAGGTGTCAGCAGTCCTGCCTTACTCCAGAGTTAATTTGAGTTGGGCTGACAAAAAGTGAAGAAAAGATGGGGCCAGATCAGAGAGGGTCTTGTTTGCCATGCTAAAGAGTTTGGACTTTATCCTGTGGGGAGGGAGGGATAAGGAGACTTTTACAGACATTATCACTTTTACATTTGAAATATAGTAGTATGCTAGCAGAGAGATCTTTTAGGAAGTTACCGAAATAGCCTAGGCAAACGATGAGGAAGACCTAGATTACAGGCAATGATGAGGATGGAGACTGTACCTTGTATTTTATTTT
>NW_007747313.1:0-216 GCF_000696425.1 Galeopterus variegatus
CAAATGAAAGCTTGTATTAGGCAAAGATTCAAAGAATGGGTATTACTAAAAACCATGTTACAAGCCAAGTGAATATTAAGAGTTTTAAGTTTAAGAGGAAGGGACATTACCCTTGGAAATAACTATCTTAGGTGCATGTTCCATACTTAATACCCGTAGTCAAATTTTTAAAATGAAAAGGTTACCATCAAAACATCACTTCTTAATCATGAAGCA
>NW_007747313.1:1996-2983 GCF_000696425.1 Galeopterus variegatus
GTAGTCAAATTTTTAAAATGAAAAGGTTACCATCAAAACATCACTTCTTAATCATGAAGCAGACTAACACTTTAAAATTAGAAATTCTGTGACTTACATTCTACTATGTTGATTGGACAGTCCTCCTTTTGCCAAAAAAATAGAAAGTTGGATTTTGTGCCTTCCAGCCAAGAGAACCACATTTCTGTTTCTCCATAGGCCAGTTAAATGCTTCCTACTGCTCTGAGATGAAATCAGATGGTGGAATTGGTCAGTTTGCCCTATTAAATTATTGTTTTTTTACATTTTTCTAATTGAACCTTTGGGGCATAAACTATTTCTTAACATGTGAAAGCTTAAAGGTCTAATTTTGGAATTTATGAAATGGTAGAAGAGATCTTTTAGCTTTTGTATCCAAACTAAAATGTAAAATATCTTTTTTATTGTAGGATAACTATTCCATACCTCCCCCTGCTCGTTAACCCCCACCCCACCACCCCCTTCAGTGGAGAGGATTTCCTAAGCAGGTCTAGGGATAGTCTTGTTCCAGTCTTTCTTTATAATACTTTTTTCCATAATCTTCACAAAAGCACCAGTAATCACAGCTGTTGGCAGAGTATAAAGCATTTGGTGAAACCTATCCCTGGAAATTGAATCACTTATGGCTTAAATTTCCTTCACAGAAAAACATAGTTTCTGTTGGATGAGTATTTGTTGTAAAAGCAAATTATTAAGGGGTGGAAATTGTCTATATAGGTTGATGTGTAGGAGGATATTTGAACTGAATTATTTTCTGCTTTATCTGTGTTTTCAAAGCTCTTTAACACTCTTACAACGTTCATTACAGTATTATCATTAATTTTTAGGTGTCATTATATTCTGCTAGACTGGGAATTCCTTTATTAACAGAGTGCCTGATATACATTCATTCATTCTTTGAGAGAATGTTTTGAGTGCTCATTATATGCGGGACATAGAGCTTGTAGAGGAGCCAGAACCGATGCAGGT
>NW_007747313.1:4113-5197 GCF_000696425.1 Galeopterus variegatus
TTCTTAATGAATTTGAAAGTAACCATTTATCTTGAATGAAATTAGTTTCTTCTAACTATTGCTGGGAGTTTAGTTTTCTAACCAGACTGCCTGATCTGTTTTATGTGCCTGCCAAAAAAATCCCAAAATACTGGCCGCATGTGTTCTGGCTAGTGTTTCCAGGCACTCTGTTTTGAAAACATTCCGTTTCTATCCCGTGTTACAGATTCTCTTGCATACAGTGAAATCCTGTGATAAATATTTTTCAGTGAATATAAAGTATTTAAAAAATAAACGAATAGCGGTATTATCATTAGTCATACATTGACTGAGTGCCATCAGTGTATTCATCATCATGTACAGGACATAGTCCAAGACACAATCCCTATTTAGTGGTTTCATAGTCTAATTATCTGTGAAATGGTCATGTCAAAAAACCAAGGAACCATCAGTTGGGAGAATAGTTTGCAATTATGATTAATAACTTGCTATGGGTAATTAATGGGAAAATATATATGGCTCCTGGTGGGCCGCTAGTTTCAGATATACAAGCAGTATATGTGCATTCAAAAGAATTCACACTAAATAAAATAATTCTTATTATTAATACATTGTAGTTTTAATTTTTACCTGTGTTTTAACCTATTCAAGAAAAAAGTGAGCCCAAGTAGGTGATATCCACCATTCTTTATATTATTAAGGCCTTAAAATTAGTCAATGGCAAACTGTGCTATTTGAAAAATGATTGGTTTTCACAGACTGAATTATCTTTATAGTATTTATACTTTCTTGATTATTTTAAGATACTTTGAAAATACTTACTACGTATTTAGACTTCCTTTGTGCTAGATATATTTATTTTGTGCTAGATAAAATGAAAACAACATATCGAAGTTTTGTAGACAAAATATTTAACAAAATTTGTATTAATTTACCTGCTATTTTGACTCACATAGACTTAGCTGAAATGAGACATAGTATAGATTTAAAAATTTATGTATTCAAATAAACAATTTCCCAGCTTACAGCAGGTGCAGTGTTTGGTAATTTTCTTTCAAGAATGAGAGAAAATGATTTTATTTTATTTGCTGTGATAGGAATTGAT
>NW_007747313.1:5836-12530 GCF_000696425.1 Galeopterus variegatus
CTATATATCTCAAATATTTAATTAATATTTTAACTTTTAAAATGTATATATCATGTATATACATTTGCCAGTTGTTTGATAGTGGTTCCAGGCTTTTCTTTGAACATGGTTTGGAGTTTCCCATTCTCTTTTTGCAACCATTTTTAGCCTCAGTTTCTGTCTTCTCTTTGGCATCTGGCTGGTACAGAGATCGAACCTGAACCTCTGTATTATGAGCTCCATGCTCTAACCAACTGAGCTACTGGCCAGTCCCTCAGTCTCAGTCTCTTTTAATGGTATTTGTGAAGCAGTCTGAATACAGAATTCTAGGTTGTATTCCCCTCATCCCCAATCTTGTACAGTTTTTTCCCCACTAATAATTGAATCTGTCTAAAAACATTCAACTAAGTGTCCATAGAGACTGCAACTCTTTTTGTGCAGTTTATTGGATGTTGCATAACAGTATTTAATTAAGGCACTTAATTGCAGTAACAGGCATAACTGACATAAACAGGTTTGAGAACAAACACAATTAAGCACAGAACTCCACAGGTGAAAGCAGAAGTGCTTGTGCGTCCTAGATGATAGCTTATTAGCCACCAGTGTTGAGCATTTTGTGGGGAAATAAAGAGCTGTGGACTGGTGAGGCTGTTATATGCTGGTCAGTTAACAGGGCTTTATTGTTTTTTATTTGAGGCTCTTGCCAAGTTGGCTTTCCATCTCAAGGACCTCCTTTCTTTTCCTGCGCCTCCATGAATCCTTGCTCAAGTCCGTGTATCTAAATCATTACAACCACTACCCCTCCCTACCCATGTCTACTGTTTTTCCCTTTGCTGTTTGTTTCTGACTTAAATCTCACTCACCCTCCATTTCAAAGTTTGCATCAAAACTCACTTTATAGAAGTCCTATGGATTGACTCTACCCAACTTTTAAACTTGTGTTGAAAATATTTGTTCTATCTATACAGCTTTAATGAAATTAAGCTTCAAAAACCTGAATTTTAGTATCAAATATAGTGCCGTATATATAATAAATGCTCAAATATTTATTTAGCCATAGGAACTTACAAAAGAAAATAGGATAATTCTTGAGACTTTCAAAACTGTTTACCATATCTTTCTTTTAAAAGGAGTACAGGAACTTTTAGAACGTGACCTGCCAACTTTCCATAGAATATACTATCGAAGAAAGCGAGAAACACATATGTTTGCTGGATTATGTTGTCTGAAAGCATGTTCTTGAATTATATATGTATGCTCTCTCCCCATGTAATTTGTAAACTCACCAATACACAGGTCTTACATTCTCATTCTTTAAATCTTCTAGGGCATGGCAGGTAGATAATCTGTGCTCTTATATAGCTGAAGTAAGTAGCAGATGCTTGAAGAATGTTTATTGGCCAAAACTTCTACATCAACTACAATAATGACTCATAGCTGCTAGCATCTTTTGAACAGTTACCACATGCTATATATACTGTCGTAAGCACTTTATGTATATGTCATTTCAGGTAGTTCCCACAACTGTTGTTATTCCCATTTTACAGATGTATGAACTAAAACTACATCTTTTGAACAGTTACCACATGCTATATATACTGTCGTAAGCACTTTATGTATATATCATTTCAGGTAGTTCCCACAACTGTTGTTATTCCCATTTTACAGATGTATGAACTAAAACTTAGAGGAGTCAGATACTTGGCTAAGATCACACAAGTAGAAATGATAGAGCTAGGAATCAAACCCAAGACGTCCGATTCCAGATTCTCTGCCCTTAATTCCTTTACTATGCTGTGGGTCAGTAACTTTTCAGAAACTTTCTGTAACAAGTTCTGAAAACTTTGATAAAATATGATTTTTTTCTCTAACCAGACTAAGTGGAAAATGAAAAAATTATCTTTAGATGGAGTAGCTTTATGCTAAATGGGAAGCCTTGGGAAGGACTCATTAGAGGTGAGAGAGTGAATGGGGGCCAAGCATGGTATTGTCTGCTACCCTGTGAGAAAAATGTCTACTTATGCTGTGAACCTTTTATTCTATACATGTAACACCTGAATGAGGATGGTATATTTATCGAGCTCTCACATCTCATTGCTGGGCAACATCAGGGAACTCCTTTTTAGGATGGCTGTCCATCTGTTCTCCTCCAGGAACTCCTGGATCCGTGCCACTGCCACTTGGCTGCTGGCTTCAAAAGAGCCTGAATCAGTGAGTTGCTCACACCAGGGAGAACAAACAGGCTCTTCTTCTTAAAGTGTGTGTAATTATATGACCGTAATTAGAAAGAAAACCTTCTTTATACAACTTGAATCTTACGAAGAAAGACTTTCTGCTTACACATCATTTTTTCCTCTGTTTCACATGCTGATCAGGAAACAGGTCTCTTGGTCTAATCATCCCCCATTAAATAGGATGGGGTGAGCCAGATTGCCCACAGCCCCCAAGTTTGCTGCGTTGGCCTTGGGGTAATCCCCTGCCCTTTCTAAGCTTTTGGTTTGTAGCATTATATGATGAGACTAGTACAGCCATATAGGAAGTGCTGTATGTGAGACCCTTAGTGCCTGCTATTAATTCCTTGGAAAAAAGAGGTAACCTAGAAACAAATAACACATGAGTAGTGACTGCTAGTTTTGGTGCTTGTAGTTAGGGTTTGACTTTGTTGTCATTATAAACGGTAACATTGTTTGGGTAGTTCTACAATGTTCAAAGAAATGTAGGTCACTGTTGATTTTTGCCTGATGGTCTTGAGTTTGAGTAGACATTTATTAATTCATGATCCCCAACTGCAAGGTAGATGTTCAGTATTGATTAAGACATGCCCCTGGTTGTATGCTGTTAAAATGTACTCAGTCGTGAAATATTCCTAAAGCTAAATCAATAAGCTACTAAGTTGTTTTCCCCTATAAATGTTTGTATTTTATCCCATTAGCTAAATGAGAGACTGTTAGGAATGTCTATGATCTGGCCTGTTAAGAAAACTAGCTGTGTCTTTGGAATGATATGCTCATATGTTAACCATACCAGGTAAGTATAAATTATTCATATGTACATTTTAGCTGAGGACAGCTCTGGATTAGTGGAGGAGATAACATGACAGTTTTCTCTGGAAAATTATCTTTATTCTGGTAACATGAGTAGAGAATTTTGCTCAGAATACACCTAAATACTAATAAAAGTTTCAAGGGCTTTTTTTGACTGGTAAGGGGATTGCAACCCTTGGCACGGTGCGGTCTGCATCATGCTCAGCCAGTGAGTGCACCAGCCATCCCTATATAGGATCTGAACCCATGGCCTCAGCACTACCAGAGCCACGCTCTCCTGAGTGAGTCAAGGGCTTTTTAAGAGCTTAAAAATTTCTATAACCTCCGCTACAATCAGGACCAGTAATTGCTAACTAATTAGCTATACTGGCAGAGTGGGTCACTAGGAAGTTTTCTGCATTGGCAATTTTTTCTGAAGACTTTACTGAATTTAGAAGAATTTCTTGCTCACTTTTTCCCCTCAACATATAGACTGTCCAGGATAATACCAGTCTTTATGAGAGCCACTAAACTCAGTAGCTTCTAGGCCTGTCTTTCTCCTTTCTTTGCATTCTCTTCCAAGTTCCTAGAATGGGCTGTGTGAACCTCCTGACCATGCCAGCCCGTTCCTTAAATCTTTACATGGCTCCTCATTTCCTTCTGCATCTGCTCTGGCTGTTCACCCATGTGTTAGAGGCAGTCACCAGTGGCGCTCGCTTATCTCATTTCCCTCACCTGCTGCTCAGGCCCCCAGCCTCCTCTCACCATGCATTTGCAGTGCTGCTTCTAGGCAGCACCTTCTTTGTTGCCTAACTACATTAGACTTTTGAGCCTTTTCCCATGTCCTATCATTTTGTTAGACTCTCTTCTCAACAAACTTTTTTTTCTTTTGTTTTAAATAACTCTTGAAATTCTAGAGAATTGCTGATGTTCTCCTCTTCATCTATCGGACAATAATACACCTCCCATATCTTCTTCCTCCAGTGTCCACCCCAGTTATAAACTCACCTCTGCTTCCCACTTCCAAAATGACCTTTGCCCTTGACTTATGTGTAATGACAATATCCCACCCCTGTCTGGTTACTGTTCCCAATTTAGAGATTCACACAGGGGTGAAGAAAGCAGGTTTTAGGTCATCTGCCTGAGTTGGAATCTGAGCTCTGTCACTTGCAGCCATGCTCTTTGGGCCCATTATTTAACTTTTCTTTGCCACAGTTTTCTCCTCAGTGAGACTGGGACAATAATAATACCTATCTCATAGGATTGCTGAAATAATTTAAGCACTTAACACAGTACCTGGCACATAGTAAGCATGCAATAAACAGCTATTATTACTTATTAGTGGGGGAGAGAATGAGGAGCACATCCCCATATTATATATACATACATACATGTGTATACACACACACCTACATGCACAAATATAGTTGCGAAATTTGGAAAAACATTCAGAATTGTAATATAACATCTTTTTTGGAAAATGAAGAAATACATATTTTTATTTTATTTTATTTTTTTTTCCCTTTTTGTCTTTTTTCCTGACCGGCAACGGATCGCAACCCTCAGTGTCGCGCCCGTACCGTCTGAGTATAAACCCAGATGAATGGAAATCATCATGTCTAGGGGATACCTGCACTCCCATGTTCATTGCAACTCTGTTTACAATAGCTAAGACATGGAACCAACCTAAATGTCCATCAACGTATTATTGGATAAGGAAACTATGGTATATATACACCATGGAATACTACCCTGTCATAAAAAAGAATGAAATACTCCCATTTGCAACAACATCAATGAGCCTGGAGAAACTTATGTTGAGTGAAATAAGCAAAGCACAGAGAGATAAATACCATATGTACTCAGTCATAAGTACTTCCCAAGCAGCGCACTGTAGCAGTGCGCCACCGGGCCGGCCCCAAAATACATATTTTTAAATGCAAAACATACAAAGTAAAGTTGAATAAAATCCTGGCTGGTGAGGGAAGGATTAAAACAGAGGAGGGAAAGCACTATACCAGTTCTTTCTAAAGATCTGGCATTAGTGGTTTGGTCTTTTTTTAAAAGTGCCAGAGTGCTACACAAATGCATTGGCACTTGCACACTTTTGGGTAATGATGACTAGTGCGGTAGATTTTCCTTAGGATTAGGACAGGTTCAAAAGCAGGCACTCATGCACCCAACTTAAGTAAGTGGAAGATTAATTAATTTTGTTTTTAAAAAGATAGTGTGATGGAGAACACCCTAAAAATAATTGTAGAATGGGGCTATTCAGGTAAATGTCAGGAGTTTATGCACCCCCCATTGGGAAAATAGAATAGTTTGGTCAGGGCCCTCGCCTCGGGTCTGGTTGGGTGTGGCTCAGCATCCTTTGTAAACAAATTGTGTGTGTGTGTGTGTGTGTGTGTGTGTAAGTGTGGAATTAGTGCACATGCGCACCGATGTATCTTTTTAGTTTTGCTGCTATTCTTGTGTTCTTCAGAGAGAGAGAGAGAGTTTGTGAAGCAGGCAGGCAGGCATCGGCCTCGGGCGTCTGTCTGCCCTACACAGCCATGCTTTCCAACCTATGGCTCCAAGGACCTTTTGGCCAGTTACCTAGCTCATAGACCTGCTATGTAACATATGGATTGCCATTTCCAGCATTTTTAAACATTCAGTTGCATGGAATTAAATACATTCACAATGCTATGTAGCCATTACCTCTATTTCCAAAACTTTTCCATCATCCTAAGATAAACTCTGTACCCATTAAACAATAACTTCCCATTATTCTTTCCCCCCAGTTTCTGGTTTTCTGGTACCCTCTAATCTACTTTGGTCTCTGAATTTTTTTTCTTTTTAATTTATTTTTTTCTTATTATGCCCATGATAATTGTATATGTTTGTGGAGTACAGTGTGATATTTGGTGTGTTTATACAGCATGCAATGATCATGTCAGGGTATTTAGCATATTTATCACCTCAGATATTTGATACCTCTTTCTGTTGGGAACATTCAACATCCTCTCAACAAGTTACTTATAATTCTCTATGACATTCAACTTGTAATTTGTTGTTGACTGTAAGTCTCCCTATATTGCCGTGAAACACTAGATCTTTTTCTTCCTATCGCTCTACAATTTTGTATCTGTTGACTATACTTTCCCTCTTCCCTTCTCCCTCCCCTTACCAGTGTCTACTAGTCACTGTCCTACTCTCTACTTAATTTTATGCAGCCGTCTTTAAATTCTGACATATCTTCAGTACATCCATTATTTAGCATGAGGATGAAATATTGCTTTTGTTTGCTTAGTTTTGTTGCTTATAAATATTCTGTTAAGAAATTTATAAACATGCTGAAGGTAACCCTGGGATGATGGATATATTTTTAATAATATACTAACTAGGCTTATGTTGATTATTTATATTTGAAAATGTTGACTATAGCTATTGGTGTATTACTTTCAAATTAATCGTTTAGGGCCGGCCCGGTGGCGCACTGGAGAGTGCGCCGCTTGGGAGCACGGCGGCACTCCCGTCGAGGGTTCGGATCCCATGTGGAGACCGGTTCCCGCTCACTGGCTGAGCATGGTGCGGGCACAACACCGAGGGTTGCGATCCTGATCCCGTTACCGGTTAGTGACAAAAAAGGAAAAAAAAAAACCAAATTAATCGTTTATTCTTGATTGACTGGAGATGTGTCAGCAAAACGA
>NW_007747314.1:0-200 GCF_000696425.1 Galeopterus variegatus
AGCCATGTTCATGTTGACTCCCTCTACACGCTTTCCAGCTGAACCCAGAGATGACCTCGGAATCCTTCTTAACACAGCAGTCAGGCAGCCAGAGATGGCACGAGGATCTGAACCTCTCTGCCATTAATAAATTAATGACTTATGGCTCCTTGCAGGAGTAACATTTAAAGAAAACGTTTGAAGAAATAATGCTTAACTCA
>NW_007747314.1:3653-6652 GCF_000696425.1 Galeopterus variegatus
CTTTTTGGGTGTATAGTTCCTCAACTTTTAACAAATATATATAGTCATGTAACCACTACATCAACACAGAGAATATTCCAACTTGGGAGGATTCTGTCATTCAGAAAATTAATCATAAAGGAACCTTCTGGTTTGTAGAAGGCCCCAGCTTAGATGGGGAATCCCAAAGACTGGACCATTCCCCAAGGGAGGGACCCTCAGGGGCCCACTCATTGACAAGATCCCAGCCTGTGCCCTGGGCTCCTATCCAGCCAGGGCTTGGGGATGGGCTTCAGTGGCCCTCCAAGCCTGCTCCTCATTGGCTCTGGAGGAGGGAGGGTGGAGCCAGCAGGTGCCCTGGGTCAGTCCCTAGGCTGGCTGACCAGTGCTGCCAGGCAGAGGCTGAGAAACCACTGGAACTGAGAGCTGAGACAGGCCCATGTTTGTGTGAAGTACCAGAGCCAGGGCTGGTGAGGCTTGGCTCAAAGTGAGGGTCCCATGGCCCTGCTCGGGGATGGCCGCCTGTGTGGGGATGTGTGCTGGCATTTGTCCCAGGAGGCTTATTGCCTGGCATGCAAGAGGCATCAAGTTGTGCCCCTGGAGGGTATGGTTTGAGGACTGGGGAAGGTTCCGCACACTGGCCATGGGCCACGGTGCCTGGAGTTCCACCTCGAGGGAGTCTTTTGCTCACATAGACTTGATTTGGTGCCTTGTTCCTTTGGGTTGTTTTTTCAGTGTCCTCTTTTCCAAGGTATCTTCTGCTCTGCAGAGCAAACCCTTAGGTAGGTGCAGCAAGTAGATGTGAATCGTGTGTGTCATCTCTGACCGACTGGGAGGAGGCTGTCTGGAGGGCTAGGTTGGGAAGGATTCTGAGGCCACCTCTGGCCCAGTCAGAAAGAATATGATCATTGATAAGTGCTGTGTTCCCCAAATGCCAGCCTTTGGGCTCATTAGTGATGGTCTCTGATAAGAGAAGCCGACATTGGTCTGTGAGGAAGTTACCTGGATGACTAGTAGGTTTTCATGAAGCTAAATTTATTCCATCTAAAGAAGAATTTCTGATATTATGTCCTTGTGGTAGATGGCTACATTAATAGCCTACAGCAAACCATGTCTCCAGGTACTCACACCCTTGTGGAGTCCCCTCCCATCTGGACTCAGGGCTTAGCATGTGACCTGTTTTGGCCAATAGGACACCAGCTAAAAGGAAGCCAGCAGAGGCTTGGTAACACCTGTCAGTGCATTGGGACTTGCCCACTTGTCACTCTGCTATTAAGACAATCCAGCTTGTCCTGCTGGAGTGGCCACACAGAGGAGACCTGAGCCCCCAGACTGACAGCCCGGGCAAGCCTCAGACCAAGTGAGGCTGTCTTGGACCATCTGGCACCAGTCGAGACTTCGGGTGACTTTAGCTGCATGAGTTGATCCCAGTGGGAAAAGCTCAAATTGCAGAATTCTGTACAAATAAGTGGTTGTTCTCTTAAGCTGCTAAATTTTGGAGTTAAAAAAAAATTTTTTTTGATAGCAATAGGTAACTGATATAGTCCTACTTTCTTTTATGAATTGGATATAGTGGCAGATGATAGGTTTAATTTTTAAAAAGTTTTAAGGGCCGACCCTGTGGCGCACTCAGGAGAGTGCGGCGCTGGGAGCGCAAGGGCGCTCCCGCCGCAGGTTCGGATCCTATATAGGGATGACTGGTGCGCTCACTGGCTGAGTGCTGTGCGGGCGTCACCTCACCAAGGGGTATCCCCTTACCAGTCACAAAAAAAAAAAAAAGTTTTAATGGCATCTTGGAAGCACTGAATTAGTGGAGATCTGAGGGAGCTGTTGTAGGCAGCCATGGGTCTTTATCCATCATTAGCATGTTAGTGTGACTTAGATCCTCAGAGTGAGAAGTGGTTAAAGCTGGAGGGTGGAGGTGGGGGCTTTCACTGTCCTGTGAGCCAGCCTCTTTATTTTCTTGGTGATGAAACAGACTCTTAGAAAGTGACAGCGGGCTTAAGAGCTCACCTAGTGGCAATAGGGCCATGCTGTTTGCTCAGAGCAAGCTAAGACTCTGACCATCTGGGGAGAACATTGGGGATGGGCTGAGGGTAGGAACATTGGGGTGGAGGCCGAGGATAGGAACCAGATCCCCTGGGTTGAAGGGACGTTCACTGTAAGGACAAAGTCGACTCTGGCCCCAGATATTGGGTATAGTCAGGGGCCCTTAGGTGGGCCTTGTGCAGAATGGCAAGTGGCCCTGGAAGCCCAGCCTTTCTCTTTGGAGGTGCCTTGGTAGTGGGAACAGCTGGGATCTCAGGCACAGGCGCAGTGCCTGGCTATGGGAGCAGGGCCCCTGGTCCCATCTGGAGTGTGGGACAGGAGGCCTAATTACAGCAGCCTCCAAGGAAGATGCTGTGCTGTTGGCGTTGACAATGAAAGAAGGGGACACGAGCCAAGGAATGCAGGTGTCCTTGAGGAGCTGGAAAAGACAAGGAAATGGATTCTCCCCTGGAGCCTCCAGAAGGAACACAGCCCTGCTGACACCTTGATTTTTAGACCACTGAGACCCATTTCAGACTTCTGACCTCCAGAATTATAAGAGAATAAATTTGTGTGGTTTTAAGTCACTTCATTGGTAATAATTTGTTACAACAGCAATAGGAAGCTGATACACTATGTAACCACTATGCCACTCAAGATACAGGACATTTTTAGCACTCTAGAAGCTTTCCCCTTAGATTAGTTAGTTGTGCCTATTCCTGAACTGCACATAAATGGAATCACAGAGTACGTGCTCTTTCCTGGCCAGGCTCTTACTCACCACGGTGCTTTTGAGATTCATTCTTGCTGTCAGGTGTTTCCACAGTTTTTCCCTTTTTACTACTGAATAGCATTTCGTCGTATGTCTATACCACCCTTTGTTTACCCATTTTCCGGTTGGTTGATGCTTGGTTGATGTTTCTGGTTTTCGGTTATTATTAAAAAAGCTGCTATGAACATTCTGGAGCAAATCTTTTTGTGGATGCTTACAT
>NW_007747314.1:7101-12530 GCF_000696425.1 Galeopterus variegatus
GTTATTATTAAAAAAGCTGCTATGAACATTCTGGAGCAAATCTTTTTGTGGATGCTTACATTGTCTTATCAGGTAAATCCTAGTAGGGAGTTTCTGGGCTGTAGGGTGGGTGTATGTTTAGCTTGAGTAGGGACGCTGGGGACATCAAAGCATGAGCACCAGTCAGCCTGGCCAGCCTTGGGGCCCAGGTGTCTGTGGCCACCCTGCTTGCCCACAGCAGTTCTGGGGGCACACGTGATGGTGGGTGGGGTCTCCTCTGGTCCAGGGCTGAGGGCTTAGTGGCCCTCAGGTGGGAGATTCAGTTGGAAAACCTCAGCCAGCACATGTGTGCCAGGTCCGAACAAATGACAGGTGCAGCCCATGCTTTTGTAGCACCCACTCTGTACCTAGCTCGGTGCTCTGTGGCCACCCTGCTTGCCCACAGCAGTTCTGGGGGCACACATGTGATGGTGGGTGGGGTCTCCTCTGGTCCAGGGCTGAGGGCTTAGTGGCCCTCAGGTGGGAGATTCAGTTGGAAAACCTTAGCCAGCACATGTGTGCCGGGTCCGAACAAATGACAAGTGCAGCCCATGCTTTTGTAGCACCCGCTCTGTACCTAGCTCGGTGCTGGAGTTTTCTGAGATCCATGCCCTCGTGGTCTCCATAGTAACTCTGTGTGGGACAGTCGTTAGTCTAGTTTGTAGCTGTAGAAACTGAGGCCTGGGACCGAGTCCTGTGTGTGACAGAGCTGGTAAGGACAGAACTGGGTGTCCCCCTGGAGCCCAGCTGACTCTGGCTGCCTACGCCCATCCCCTTCTCCTGGAAGAGTAGCTTGGGGCTGTGTCTGTTTGGGGGCAGCCATGAGGGTCAACTCCTCACGTGAAGGATGGCGGCAGGACACTTTCTCCCTGCAGACAGTGGACATGATGGGCCTGGGGGATGGCAGATGGCTTCCCAGATGGCAGAGAACACAGCCCAGCTGGTGCAGGGGGTTGTGTGGGGGCAGTAATGATGGGGGGCAGTAATGGTTAGGGGCTAGTGGAGGCTTCTAGAAAGGCTAGAGAGTTGGATCTGATACGCAGGGCAGTACAGAGCTACAGCAGGTGCTGGAGGCTGGGCGAGCCCTGATGAAATTGGTGTTATGATGTGAGGGGCGGGGCAGCCTGGAGGCAGCGGGACCAGCTGGGAGGTGTAAGGGCTCCGGGAAGCTCCCCACACCCCTGTGCCTTGGCTCCTGCTGTTCCCTCCCCATCGTGTTCACGCAGCAGACTTGCCCTTCCAGATGTCCTGGCGCCCCTGTGGCTCTCACCACGGTGTCTAATAAAGAGTTCATGTGCAAAATAGCATTTTCTTGTGCTTTTAATTACAATATTTAGATTGCCTGGTGGGGAGGGGCAGGGGAGGGCATAGGACAGCTGCACAGGGAGGGTCACAACAGTCCTGGTTTGTCCCGTGGATCAACTTTCCAGCTAATGCTGAAGTGCCTGCTCTGTGGCCAGCTGCCTGCTTAGCTTCTGGAGCTCTTCTTGTCCACTAACCTAGAATGTTCTCAGCGTTGTGTCCACATCACCCAGGACCTTCCCAGACTAGGTCCGTGCAGAGAGTGAGAGGCAGGGCCACGCAGGTGGGCAGACGGGACTGTGCGGGTGTCCCTGTGACCTGTTCCCACTTCTGCAAGTCTGCGGCATCACCCTGCACACCTGAGGTGGTCGGCGCCCTGGGCCCAGTGGGGGTGCGCCTGCAGGAGGCGGGCCCGTCACTCTGCCACTGGTCTGGAGCATTCCACTCTGCAGAGGAGATGGCCGCTGACTAATTGAGTTCCAGAGGGAGCTGTTAAAGATAACAATAAAGCCAGAGAAGCTGTCCCTGCATGTGGTTAGGCCTAGTGAAGTGGGCAGGCCTGCATCCTGGGAGGGACAGCCCTGTGGAACAGCAGTAATGAAAGCCAGAGACAGACCACCCGGGGTGCCCAGACCTCCTCCCTAAGTCCAAGCTTGGGCAGTTGTCCATTCATGCATGGCAGCCAGGGGGCAGAGTCCTGTTCCTGGGACCTGGGCACTGCAGGGGCTAGGGGCCAGAGCTGGAACAAGGGGTCCTGGCACGCCTTGTGTCCTGAAGGCCACTCACGCATGCATAACATGTACACACCAGGGCGAGTCTGAATATTTTGGCAGCTGGGGCCATCTGTGCAGACTCCCCGAGGCCCTTAAACATAGTACGTGTATTATTTCCTGGAGTCCCTATGGTGTTGAGGCCGGCTGTCCCACCTCAGCTCAGTAAAGGATTTGGAGGGACTCACACTTGCATTCAGTATAGGGGTGGGGGAGGGGTGGGGGAGGGGACAGGGATTAGGAAGAGGTCATAGTTCATTTGCTCATCTTCTGCTGCGGTCATTCACACCAGGGTTTTTTTTCTATTTGGTTTTTAGTTAAGTTGATTTGCTTTAAGTTCAAATCTAGAAGCTTATTAAAATTTGGTGGTCAGCGTTTGTTATCTGTGGCCAGGAGCTGGGTTGGCTCAGTATAAAAGGAGGGGGCTCTGCCAGCCTCATCCTGCTTGACCTTAGGTGGGCCATGGGACATTCTGGGGGGACCCCATGGATCCCGTGGCTTGGGGTCTTCCCCCTGCTCTATGGAGGAGTCTGGGGAGGTAAACCTTATCTCCTGGAAAGTGCCTTTCCGTGGCCTTTAGATTCCTCAGGAAAAGTCTTGAGGAAATTCAGTCATCTGGAGGAATTGTCCATTCATGTTCTTTATCTGTTTTTATCTCCCTTTACTGCTCTGGAGGTTATATATTCTCTTTCTACCCCTTTGGAGAGTCCTGTGTTTACTCTTGAAATTTTGCCATGCATGCTTAACTTAGCAAAGTCTAAAGTTAATTAATAATTTGACCCAGTTTACTAATTGTTTCTTTGTAACAATGTAAATCAATCACTGAAGATTTTGTATTAAAAAAATAAGAGGTAATTAGGGATTTTAAGCTTAAAAGGTCTTAAAAAGTCTCTGAAAGGACTTTCCTTCCTCCCGACATGGTAGTCTTAGCCCACCATGCCAGGAATGTGCGGGCACCTGTGCCAGGACTGCCTGTTCTGAGTGGGCATGTAACTCCTGGGGTGTCCCTGTAAGCCACCCCTCCAGGCTGCAGTGGGCGGTCCTGGCTTGTCCTCCCTGAGGGTTGTTTTAAGCCCCTGTTGGCATTTGCCTTCTCTTTTCTTTATCTTATGGAAGCAGCAGTTTCTCAGTCAGGTTCCTGAACCCCTCCAGGCCTCAGGACCCTGGCTACCTGCAGCTGGCACATGCAAATAATCACCCAGAAGAATGTTTGACACTGGTGCAGTTTGCCCTCCTGATAAGGTGGGGCTGTGACTCCTCTGGAGGGCTAGTTATGGCTGCAGGTTATTAGGCGTTTTCTCCAGCATTTATTCCAGAATACCTTGAAACTGCTTATCTGATGATGGTTGCAGGGAGAACCAGCAAGTCTTCAGCCCACCCCATCAGGATGCCTGGCCCTTGGGAATAGCTAGGCCATTCAGCTCTTGGCCAGCTGGCTTCGGAGCATCGAGGGATTGGGGCGCCGTCCCTGCTCTGTGTCTGAGTTCCTGCATTGCAAAGAGCAGGGTGTCTGGGGAGAGGCCAGTGCCAGCTGCTGCTCCAGCCCCAGTCGGAGGGTCTGCATTCAGCAGCCAGACAGGCAGAGGTAGGGCCTCCCCTCACCCGGAGGGAGGGAGAGATGCCCAGGGTGAGTGGGAGTGTCTGATGTCCTATTTCAAAGAGCAAGGTGTCTGGGAAGAGGCCAGTGCCAGCTGCTGCTCCAGCCCCAGTCGGAGGGTCTGCATTCAGCAGCCAGACAGGCAGAGGTCGGGCCTCCCCTCACCCGGAGGGAGGGAGAGATGCCCAGGGTGAGTGGGAGTGTCTGATGTCCACTCCCAGGGTAGAGGGCTGTGCTCCTGGGGGCAGACAGGACAGGGACTGTTTTCCTTATGAGGCGATTTCTATTAGCTGTTTGATTTTTTTTTTATTGAGATATAATTCACATATCATGCAATTCATCATATGTATAAATTCATCATAAAGTATACAGTTCAATGGTTTTTAGTATTTACAGGCTGTGCAAGCATCACTACTATCAAATTCCAGAACATTTTCATCACCCTGAAAAGGAACCCATACCCATTAGCAGTCACTCTCCATTTCCACTCCCTCTAAAGGCCTTTAATTTTTCACTGCTCTTAGCTGCAAAGTGCCAATGGTACAGCCTCAGGCAAGTCACAGAGTCCTGGAACCTGAGGGCTGGAATGTGGCAGAGGGATGGAGTGGGGACATTGGAGACGGGCACTCACTAGCTGTGTGTTTTGGGGAAGATGCTTAACCTCTCAGTGTTTTGATTTCCTCGCTGTTAAATAGAGCTAATAACTACCTATTTCCTACCTCACTGGGTTGTTTTTAAGGAAAAATGAGACTCTGTGGAAGCAATAATAGCTACACTTGTTAAGTCCTTCACCTTCGTGATTCTTATTTAATCCTCATTAATCCTGGGAGGTAGGAGTAATTATTATCCTACGTAAGATGTAAGGAAAACGGAGCTACAGAGAAGTTTAGTAACTTGTTCAAGATTGTGCAGCTATGGATCATTTTTTAGTTGCAAAGCATGGAAAACCTGATTTTGTCTTGCTTACCGAAAAAGGAAATTAATTGTGACCCAGAATGAGAAGTCCAGAGGACTGGCAGGCTCCAAGGCAGGATGACTTGCAGCTGGTGGACCTCCTCAAGGACTGATGGAAGGTCTTTTGCTGGTGGCTGGCAGCAGGTGGTGGCTGCAGGTGCTGGCCTCAGCCCCTGAATGCCCACCTCTCCCCAGGGCCCTCCCTGAGAGTCAGGATCTCTCCTTCCCAGAAATCCCAAGCAGACTTCCCTTCATGTCCCATTGGCCAGAACAGTGGGTCACAAACCCATTCCCATGTCTGTCATTGACAAGGGGAAGGTGAAAGGAAAAACCCTGGCCCGAGCACAAAATAAAACACACCAGGAGACAGGGACTCAACCAAAATGTATTAGGCAGTCAAAATGAACAAGCAGGCTGCCCTCTCAAGAGTGGGAGCAGCAGGACGGAGAGTCAGGGTGGGCCTTTTATATCCAGTCAGGCTGAGCTGGACTGTTCCTATTGGCTAAGAAGGAAGGGGAGGGAAGCGAGCAGGTTTAAGCTGAGCTGGGACTTTCTCATAGGCGGGCAAAATTATGCATGTGGGAAGGTGACGTGGCAGTGAGGGGATTTTTCTGGATGGAGGTTTTCTGGTCCAAAAAAGGAAATTAATTGTGACCCAGAATGAGAAGTCCAGAGGACTGGCAGGCTCCAAGGCAGGATGACTTGCAGCTCGTGGACCTTCTCAAGAACTGATGGAAGGTCTTTTGCTGGTGGCTGGCAGCAGGTGGTGGCTGCAGGTGCTGGCCTCA
>NW_007747315.1:0-493 GCF_000696425.1 Galeopterus variegatus
TGACTACACTCGATTCTGCTGTTGTCATGGGAAATCAGCCACAGACAATATTTAAATAAGTTGATGTGACTGTGTTCCAACATAATTTTATAAAAACAGGAAAACTGCTGTTTTTGACCATGGGCTACAGTTTACCAACCTCTGATTTATTTAATAAACAAAGAATTCTTGAATGATAATTATAAGGCACTGTACTAGGCACAGTGAAATATATTATTAAATAATTTTTAATATAAACTAATAGAAATGACAANCCACATATCTCTAAGACAAGGTATTAAGTAAAAGTTCCACTGTAATGGTACACATAAATTATAAGAGACCTTCAAGGGAAGGTGACATAGTTTTTGACTGAATGGAATCAGTTAGATTTAACTTTAAGTATGAAGGAGGGACACAAGTCGGACATGTAGATGGGAAAGTCAGGCATCGCATGTAAGGTCAGCAAAAAGGACAGACTAAAGGCCAGGAATACTGCTCTTATTAGGTGAAT
>NW_007747315.1:2659-3147 GCF_000696425.1 Galeopterus variegatus
ACAAAGTCTCACTAAATTGATTTCTAATATGGTTAAGTCCTCAGGTTCTTTACAATTACAGTTAATCTGCTGCATATTCCAATGTTTTTTATTAGTATATTCAAAACATGCTATGCATAAAAATATTTATCATACAGATCTAGTGAATGCATATAAAATTTTAAAAATATAGAATACTCTCAGATTTCCTTTGATAATTAAAAAANTCCAGATAAATTTATCTATTTATCTAGTATACAAGATTAAGTTATTATATATCATGTGCAAGATCTGTGATAAATAACAAAGAATATCAGGGATGTCTTCAGTTTCAAAGAACTCAGCATGTAGTAGAGGATGTAGCTAAAATCCAAGCTGGAATTAATCAGTTGTATAGGCAAAGCTGAGAACTTTAGATAGAAAAATAGTGTGAATGATGGCATAGAGCCATTAATCAACAAATATTTGTTGAGAGTCTATTGTGAATGAGGAATGCTCTAAGAGCTGGG
>NW_007747315.1:4675-5663 GCF_000696425.1 Galeopterus variegatus
GGGAGAGAAGATGGTAGATTGGACCAAGGACAGCCACAACTAGCTGCTGCCACTGCCCAGACCCTGCCAGGGTCCTGTGGCATGGAGCCAGGGGAAGCCAGACCCAGCCACAACCAGCCACAACCAGGTAAAGAGCACACCAAAAATACCATTTCCACATGGGTAGCCCAAGACAGCCACTAAAAGTGGCTAGGCTGCTGCAAAAGTGGCTAGTCTCTATAGCAGCAGTCAAAGCCACTGTGCAGATGGAACACCAGACTCTCAACTGCACTGATACAAGGAGAGGCAACAGTGGAGACCAAAACGAACGAAAGAAAGAAAGAAAGAAAGGAAGAAAGGAAGAAAGGAAGAAAGGAAGAAAGGAAGAAAGGAAGAAAGGAAGGAAGGAAGGAAGGAAGGAAGAAAGGAAGGAAGGAAGGAAGGAAGAAAGGAAGAAAGGAAGAAAGGAAGAAGAAAGGAAGAAGAAAGGAAGAAAGGAAGAAAGAAAGAAAGAAAGAAAGAAAGAAAGAAAAGGTCCTCTCTCTTCACAAAGCACACTCCAGAGTAATAGAAGAAGCATCTACTTTATGACAATAGGGAAGGACTTGATCACAACTGTCTCAATACTGGACAGATCATCTAGGCAAACAAACCAACAGGGGAAAGGTTAATCTATCAGATGGAGAGAACAAATCTATGGTTATTAGAGGGGGGAGAGGGAGGGGAAAGGACAGAGGAGAGAGACTGGATAAGGGGCATAAAGAATAAATATGATTTGTTACAATGAATATGCTAATCAAAAATAAATTGAAAATAAAGAAATACAGTTTGTAAGGTAGATCTGATGGGATTTTCTGACAGACAGAATCTGGGTTAAAAAAGAGAAGTCAAGATGTAGCCCAGGAAGAGCATGGCCACTGCCACAGGGAGACCCAGGGCAGGAAAGTGCTCTGGCTCTGGCCTCAACCCACACTACCCCTGCCCATGCAGGAGGCAGGAAGAGTGCCAA
>NW_007747315.1:6106-10400 GCF_000696425.1 Galeopterus variegatus
AAAGGAGAAAGAAAACAAAATTTTACTGTCTAAAAAATATATTAAATATCGAGAATATATAATAAAAGTGGAAGGGAAAAGGTATATTTAAAGCATCTAAACAAAAGGTGATAAAAAGCCAAGAAGAAGACAATACCTCGCAACAACAACCTTAAATGGTTTAAATTCCCCATTTAAAGGACACAGATTGACCGACTGGATTAAAAAGCTACACCCAACTGTATGCTGTCTTTAAGAGACTCACCTCACCTGTAAAGAAACACACAGAGTAAAAGTGAAAGGATGGAAAAATATATACCATGCAACCAGAAAACAAAAATGAGCAGGAGTAGTTACTCTCATATCTCATAAAATAGACTTTAAACCAAAAACCATAAAAGGAGACAAAGAAGGCCAAAGGGATCTATCCAGCAGGAAGACATAACCATTATAAATATGTATGTACCCAGCAACAGAGTACCCAGATATATAAAGCAAACACTATTAGACCTTAAGAAAGAGATTGACTCCAATGCAATAATAGTGAGGGACCTGAACACCCCTCTTTCAGCACTAGACAGATCATCCAGCCTACAAGTCAACAGAGAGACAGGATTTAAACTACACCTTACACCTGGCAGATATGTTCAGAACATTTCATCTAACAACTACAGAAATTCATCCTTTGCATCAATACATGGAACATTATCCAGTATAGACCACATATTAGGTCACAAATCAAAGCTCATCAAATTTTTAAAAATTGAAATCATTTCAGGTATCTTTTCAGACCATGATGGATTAAAACTGGAAATCAATAACAAGTGAATCTCTGGAAACTATATAAATACATGGAAACTAAACAACAGGCTCCTGAATGGCCGGTGTGTCCAAGAAGAAACTAAACAGGAAATCAAAAACTTTCTTGAAACTAATGAGAATGAAGTCACATCATACCAAAACCTGTGGGATACCACAAAAGAAGTACGAAAAGGGAAGTTTCTTGCAATAAATACTTACATCGAAGGATAGAAAGACTTCAAATAAATGAGCTAATTCCACACCTTAAAGAACCAGAAAAACAAGAACAACCCAATCCCCAAAGTAGTAGACAGAAAGATACTATTAAGATCAGAGGGGAACTAAATGAAATAGAGATCCAAAAAAATGACACAAAAGATCAATGAAACAAAAAGTTGTGTTTTTTAGAAGATAAATAAAATAGACAATCCATTAGCTAGGTTATCAAAAAAGAGAAGAGAGAAGTAACACATAACAAAAATCACACAAAAAAGGAGACATTACAACCAATATACCGCAGAAATCCAAAGAATCATTAGAGACTATTATAAACAACTATATGCCAACAAATATGAAAACCTGGAGGAAATTGATAAATTTCTGTAAATACACAAACTAGTAAGACTGAACTCTGAAGATAAATTGAACAGACCAATTACTAGCAATGTGATTGAGGCAGTAATCAGCAGTCTCCTAACAAAGAAAATCCCAGGACCAGATGGCTTTAGTGCTGAACTCTACCAAACCTTTAAAGAGGAACTAATACCTATTCTCTTCAGAGTATTCCAAAAAATTGAAACAGAGGCCATTCTCTCTGATTCATTCTATGAGGTCAGCATCACCCTGGTACCAAAACCAGACAAAGATACATGAAAAGAAAAACTACAGGCCAATAAATGCAAAATCCTCAACAAAATACTAGCAATCAGAATACAGTGATAAATCAAAAAATTATACACTATGATCAAGTGCAACTCATCCCAAGGATACAAGGATGGTTCAACATATGCAAGTCAATAAAGTGATACATCACATCAAGAAAATCAAGGACAAAATCTATATGATTATCTCAATAAACACCGAAAAAGGCATTTGGCAAAATTCAACAACTCTTCATGAAAAGGCTCTTAGCAATTTAGGTATACAAGTCAACAGAGGAAAGTATCTCAAAGTAATAAAAGCCATATATGACCAACCAATAACCAATATCATACTGAAAGGGAAAAAGCAGAAAACTTTTCACATAAGAGCAGAAACAAGACAAAGATGCCCCTCTCACCACTCCTATTTAAAATAGCATAGGAGGTACTAGCCAGAGCAATCAGGCAAGAGAGAGAAAGAAAGGGCATTCAGAATGGAAAGGACTAAGTCAAACTGGCCGTGTTTGCAGATGACATGATCCTATATATAAAAAAAACCTAAAGACTCTAGAAATAAGCCCTTAGAGCTGATTAACAATTTCAGCAAAATTGCAGGATACAAAATCAACATGCAAAACCAGTAGCATTTTTATACTTCAATAATGAACTAGCAGGAAAAGAAATCAAGAAAGCAAACTCATTTACAATAGTCACACACACAAAAAAATACCTGAAAATCAATTTTAAAAAGGAGATGAAGGATCTGTACAAGAACTATAAAATACAACTGAAAGAAATTAAAGAGGACACAAAAAGATGAAAAGATATTCCATGCTCTTGAATTGGAAGAATTATCATTTTGAAAATGTTCACATTACCCAAAGTAACCTACAGATTTAGTGCAATCCCCATCAATATACCAATGCCATTCTTCACAGAAATAGAAAAAAAAAAAAAAAAAAACCAATCCTAAGGTTCATATAGAAGACCACAGAGAGCCAAAGCAATCCTGATCAAAAAAAATAAAAATAAAAATAAAGCCAGAGTCATAACACTACCTGACTTTAAATTATACTCCAAAGCTATTGTAACCAAAACAGCATGGTACTGGAATATAATCAGACACTTGGACTAGACCAATGGGACAGAATAGAGAACTTGGAAATCAACCCTCATACAGCCAACTGATCTTTGATAAAGGCAATAAAAATACACATTGGGGAAAAGACTGCCTCTTCAACAAATGGTGCTGGGAAAATTGGACATCCATATTGAGAAGAATGAACTAGACCCATACTTCTCACTATATACCAAAATCAACTCAAAATGGATTAAAGACAAGTAGAAAACTGATACCATAAAACCACTAATAGAAAACATAGAGAAAACACCACAGGTAGTAGGAGTGGGCAAAGACATTATGAATAAAACCCCCAAAGCACAAGCAACAAAAGAAAAAAAAAATAAACAAGATTATATCAAGCTAAAATGTTCCTGCATGGCAAAGGAAATAATGAACGGAATGAAAAAGCAACCTACAGAATGGGAGAAAACACTTGAAAACTATTCATCTGGCAAGGGATCAATATCCAGAATTTATAAGGAACTCGAACAACTTAACAGTAAAAAACAATCCAATTAAAAAATGGGCAAAGAAGTTGAATAGACATTTTTCGAAGAAAGACATACAAATGGGCAACAGGTACATGAAAAAGTGCTCAACATGACTAATCACCAAGGAAATGCAAACCAAAACCACATTGAGATATCATCTCACCCCAGTAAGAATGGTCATTATTAAAAAGACAGGGAGTAATAAATGCTGTGGAGAATGTGGAGAAAGGAGAACCCTCCTACACTGTTGGCTGGACTGTATAGTAGTACATTATGGAAAATGGTATGGAGGTTTCTCAGAAAACTACATATAGAACTTCTATAGGATCCAGTATTCCCACTTCTTGGTACCCAAGGAAAGGAATGGAGATCATCATGTTGAAGGGATACCTGCCCTGCCATGTTCATTGCAGATCTATTTACAGTAGCCAAAATATGGAACCAACCTAAATGTTCATCAACTGATGACTGGATAAGGAAAATGCTTTATATACATACACAATGAAATACCACTCAGCAATTAAAAAAAAAATGAAATTCTGCCATTTGCATCAACATGGATGAGCTTGGAGAAAATTATGTTAAGTGAAATAATCTAGACATAAAAAGAGAAATACCACATGTCCTCGCTTATAAGTGGGTGCTAAGAAAAAAGGAAAGTGAGAATGAAAGAAAGACCACAATAACATAGTATACTTTGAGAAGGAGAGAACAAATCTGTGTTTACTACAAGTGGGAGAGAGGAAGGAGAGGGGAATTGGTAAGATATTGGGTAAAAGGCACAAAGAATAATTATGATTTGTAATAATGAATATGCTAATAATATTGATTGGATCATCACATGTGTACACAGGTGATGGCAGTCAATTCTATACTAGACCCCAAAATATGTATAATTAGCATGCTTCAATGAAAAATATATATTAAAAAACAAAGAAACAAACAAACAAAAATAACCACCTGTTACACTTCTCTCTGTGTAATGGAGAAGAAAAAAGGATTACTCAAAGCACCATGAATGCGATGAGAAGCCTGAAGGA
>NW_007747315.1:11119-12748 GCF_000696425.1 Galeopterus variegatus
TACAATTAGTGAAAAGTGAAGTTGGTCAAACTGCAGATCATTATCTAAAGGGTAACCTCTCCTTAAATGATATAAGCAAAAGTTGCATTCTAATGATGAAATCTAACTTAGATTATTATTATCTCTAAAGTTTCTCCCAACAGACAGCTTGCCCCTAGCAAATATCTTTTCACATCTTTCCCTCCGGCAGTTCTTAAAATCTCTTAACAGGATTGGTATGGCAAGCATCTGTTAGCTCTAAAATCATTAAAGTATACAATCCCATACCTGAGCAGTGATTAGAGTTGATTAGATGGGCTGTTGCCCACTGGCTGTAGGCTGTGGCCTCCTACCCAGAACTTTTGCCCTATACATGCATTTACCTAAAAACCCTATTCTAAAATCAAATGAGCATCAAGATTTCTAACCCTCTACAAAAACCTATAGCCCAGGATTTTACCCTGAGATACTATATAAACAAGAACATCATACCTTTCTAAGTTTAACAAAAACATGGGTTGAAAAAGGGAAGTAGAAGATATACCCTCTGTATTTGGAAGTCTTGGAGGTTAAGCCAAAGATTTTATTTGGCAGGCAACGAAAAGCCTTTTTAACCAAGCTTGCTTCCTTCTTTCCTTTCTTCTTTCATTTCTTCCAATAGAGAATGTTTGTTAACTTTTTCTCAGCATTCGGTATGTTGGATGCCTTTAGCTTATTGCAAAATCAAGTATGACTTTCCATCTGAAGTAAAATTCGCCACTTGAACAAAACAGAAGCTATTATAAAAAGATACGCTTTGTAGGAACTCACCTCGGTTTTCTNTAACAAACCACGCTGATATCTGAGGGAAGAGTGTTCAGGCAGTTGAGATGGAAGGTGCAAATGCATATAACTATTCTAAGGTGTTAGACTTTTTACCGTAATTGCTATGGAAAGACAGTTTAGGTATTTTGACTTATATTTTAAATAGACCACACTGACTGATCTGTGGAGAATAGACTCTCAAAGGTCAAAAGAAGAAAGCCTGTTAGGAGGCAATTGCAATAGTCTGGGAGAGAAGATGGTAGATTGGACCAAGGACAGCCACAACTAGCTGCTGCCACTGCCCAGACCCTGCCAGGGTCCTGTGGCATGGAGCCAGGGGAAGCCAGACCCAGCCACAACCAGCCACAACCAGGTAAAGAGCACACACCAAAAATCCCATTTCCACATGGGTAGCCCAAGACAGCCACTGAAATTGCTAAGGCTGCTGCAAAAGTGGCTATTCTCTATAGCAGCAGTCAAAGCCACTGTGCAGATGGAACGCCAGACTCTCAACTGCACTGACACAAAGAGAGGCAACAGTGGAGACCAAAAAAAAAAAAAGAAAGAAAGAAAGAAAAGTCCTCTCTCTTCACAAAGCACACTCCAGAGTAATAGAAGAAGCATCTANTCAAAAGAAGTTTCCTCAGTCTTTGCTCCTTAACTACACTCGATGTCAACAGCTGTCATCTTAGTTTTTGGCATCACAATTGTTACTACAAATTGACCTTCAGTGAGTCATATTACCTCATCCAAGTAGATTATAAGACTTTGAACAAATGATGCTGCTTCTCATAATGAGCTCTTTAGGTCCAAATGTAACATGTGTTTTATTCCATCACAAGATAG
>NW_007747316.1:0-505 GCF_000696425.1 Galeopterus variegatus
ATATATATATATGTATCGTTTTTGCAATTTGCTCTTTCCAATCAATATAATTTTTGAAAAATCCTATTTTATTGTTGAACTGATTGTCTCTTATTTGTTATCAATAAATGGTTGTTGAATAAGTGAATGAATAATTGATTCAATTTTCATGCATTAAGAGCTTAAGAGTTTTAGAAAAAACAATAAACCTAAAAGAATATTGCATGTATCTGCATGTTTGCAGGGGGACCCCTGCTCATGGAAACTGGTAAAATAATGGCATTCTTTAAAATAGTACTTTAAGTAAAGCACAAAAAGAAAACTGAGAAAGATTTTATATCTGTGAAGAAAAATATTGTTTAACATAATTTACCATAAGCTATTCAAATATATCCTAAAACGTGTATTTAACTTAAAAATGTACTGCTTGTATGCTGCAGGGAAGAAACCCTTTTAATTCCAGATGAAAACAATTTCTCATTCTCAAACTATTCAAACTGAACTTTTATAACCTATGAAATTAGAA
>NW_007747316.1:1254-1558 GCF_000696425.1 Galeopterus variegatus
GACACTGAGGGTTGTGGTCCGTTGCCGGACACGAAAAAAGACAAAAAGGAAAAAAAAAAGTATTAAAAGAAAATAACATACATTTTACACCTATTTAGAAACTATTGATTACAAAAGGTACTATACTAAAAGTCCTCTGCACATTATTTTTGTATGAAATATAAATGAACGGTATCCTCAGAAATAGATGTATTTCTATTTTTCCGGTATAAATATTCATCATAATCGAAAGACTGGACAGCATAAGCATTATATACTATTATACTTTTTAATACTGAAGAGTAACAATTGCATTTGAAGTATA
>NW_007747316.1:1950-2568 GCF_000696425.1 Galeopterus variegatus
TAATGAACTAGCTAAGACGACTGTGAAATGCAAATGTCTAGCAGATGTCCCAAATGTACAGGGAAGCTTAAAAGGAGAGGTCATTCAGGAACAGGATTTAATAACTTGGCAATCCACACCTATAATTTAACTACAATAATGCTACCACATCTATTAAATTGGGCTTCAGTAATTGAGCCTCAGAGATAAGAAAATAATCATAATTGGAGATCAATAAATGCTAAGTTATGTCCTAGAAACTTAATGTCCAGTTTTTTAATCCTAATCATTTAACCCTATGAGATGAGGGAGCTTGGTTTGAAATTCAAGTTGTTACTTCAAAACCTTTGAACTTGTGTTCATGCTATTGCTCATCTATGTAAATACTTCCTGTCTTTACTTTACTTAAGGAATATGCCTATTAGGCTGTGAGAGAAGAAGGAATTACATGTTAATTCTACATATTAGCAGAGGAGAAAGAAAGGAACAGTACAATTGAAAAAAATATACACCAACCTAAAAAAGATTACAATAAGGAATGATCCTTTACTTTTTACTGTTGTGTCCCACTTTTTCTTCTTTTAAAAAACTTTTTATTGTGTAATTTGTATGAAGTAGAGAATAGCCAAAAAAAAAAAA
>NW_007747316.1:2818-12528 GCF_000696425.1 Galeopterus variegatus
AAAAAAAAAAAAACCCTTATATACCCATCATTCAGCATAATTATATTCCCCAAAAGTTATTATTAGGGACATAGAGGTCAGTTATACATCATATTTTATTTGAAGAGCAATTAGGAAATCCAAATGGACAGAATAATGGAATTCCTCAAATTTCCCCCCCCCACCCCCAATATGGCATCAATGTGATTGATTTCAGGACTTGACTCCAGGTCCAGGAGCCAATCCTAATTAGTTTAAATTTATCAGAGTAGTCCCATTCCTTTTACCTAGTAATTGGTTCAAAAACCTTATATTTTTGCCAGTCTGTGCATGCATCCCCTCCCAACTACGAGTTGTCCAGATGTGGAACACTAACTCTAAAGAGGACCCAAGCCAACTGAAGGACTTTTACACCATGTTTATGAGATCCAACACTTCCTGATTAAGTGAGTTTGCAGCAGAGTTTTTGCCAATTTGGCCAGAACCACCCTAACTAATAAGAAATAATCAAAGTCTTGGACATATCACCAAGTACTGACCTAATATAAGAAACCCCTACAAAGAAAGACTTAAAGAAAATAATTTTAAAAATCAATTTTCATTCATATTAAAAAAAGAAAAATGAGATATACAGAGGAATCCTCAGAAGACTCTTTATAAAAATCTATGCTTAGTATTTATGATCCCTGATTCTAACAATATCAACAAAATTTTTTTAAAAAACCACTGAAATGATACAATATTTTAAAAAAGAAAACAATATAGAACTCCGGCTGGTAAGTTTCTGTATGTTTTAATAACATATTTATATTTTAAAATATCTAATATAGTCACATGGTTCAAAATTCAAAAGGTCCTAAAACTACTGTCTTGGAATGTTTCTGTCCTCAAGTCCCTTTCCTCTCCTAGGAGACAATAAATGTTACCAGTTTCTTACAAATACTTTCAGAGATCGTCAATTTGGAGTTTAATGAAAATATTGCCATAAAGTATTTTTAGCTTAACAAATCCTGCCAGTGTGGTATGATTTAAAAAAAAAAGGTTTAAAAATTAATTTCAAACCCCATTCTACCACAAACTAGCAAAAGTCATCCTGGTACTTATTATCTAAACTCTCTAAGTCTCAGTTTCCTCATTTTTAAAACGGGGATGAAAAGTGATGCACTCAACCCTAAGTGTCCTTATGGCCAAGTACTATGCTAAGTCCTGGAGATTTGGGTGAAAAACA
The DNA here is from genome assembly GCF_000696425.1 of Galeopterus variegatus. Taxonomy (NCBI): domain Eukaryota; kingdom Metazoa; phylum Chordata; class Mammalia; order Dermoptera; family Cynocephalidae; genus Galeopterus; species Galeopterus variegatus. The sequence continues at coordinate 4,026 of NW_007747316.1, forward strand.
TACTTGCTGTCTTCAAGAACTTGGGAGACAGACAAGTAAACAATTACAATATAGTGTGATAGACACCAGGACAAAGGTAATCACAGGATAATACAGGAACACAAAGCAGAAGCATGTGGAGGACACAATTCTGAGGATTCTTTCTAATTTTCATTTAACTTGCCTTATTCATTTAAATTAATTTCACATTTCAAAAACTACTTTTCTTACAACTGTTAAAAAATGTAAGCAATCTTAGTTACTTTTATATGAACATCTATTTTTAACAAAATGAATCAACATGCAAAATTTCATGAACACAAATATCAAATAACTCTCAATTCTGAATAAACTATTGATATACCAAACTGAGTTGGTGCTTTCTTTTTTAGATTTTATTTTTTATTTTACAATGAAAAATATACCTCTAAAGAGCATATGACCTTCAACATGTTTTAAAAGATGACGGAGTTTCACTGCCCAAAGTTCTCAGTTAACTCCCCCAAGATTCTTAACTTTTACGTAGGTACCAATCAGAAAGGCTTAGAATTTAACCTATTAAAAATGCCCTTGGGCCAGCCCAGTGGCACACTAGTGAGTGCGCCGCTTGGGAGGGCGGCGGCGCTCCCACCGAGGTTTCGGATCCCATGTGGAGACCGGTTCCCGCTCACTGGCTGAGCGTGGTGCGGGCGCAACACCGAGGGTTGTGATCCCGTTGCCGGTCCCCGGTATGGGCGCGACACCGAGGGTTGCGATCCCATTACCGGTCAGTAAAAAAGGAAAAAAAAAAAATGCCCTTCGAGTTCTATGGAGAAAGCAGGGCTTACAAGAAAAGAAAAAAAAGACACAGGAGTCAAGATTTCTCATTAGCAAATCTAGAACAACTTGCACAAAAAAATAATATTGGATTACAACCCAAAGAGTAAAATAAATAGCCATGAGCCCATACTGATAAAAATAAATTAGTAAATAAGTAATGGAGAAGAGGCAAATATTTCTTAAAGAATTCTAAATAATATATGTAACTATACTCCTTCCAGGAAGTAGAGCTTAATTCTCCTTCCCTAGAGTGTAGGCTGGACTTGTTACTTGCTTCCAAAGAATGGAGTATGGAAACGGTAAAATAGCAACTTCTCTGTGGAAAATCTGGAAGACATCACTGTGACCAGCTGACCAAGGGTATTATCATCCCTGATAAGTCATGTTGCTATATTGTGCCTCCTGGTGTGATGTGATGAGAAATACACTTAATCTTTGAGGTATTCTTCTCCCAAAACCCAAACACCAATCTAATCATGAGAAAACATCAGACAAACCCAAATTGAGGGACAATCTACAAATACTTGGTCTGTACTCTTCAAAAGTTTTTAGGTCATGAAAAACAAGGAAAGACTGAGAAACTGTCACATTTTGGGGGAGACAAAGGAGATGTGATGACTAAATGCAAAGTCCTTGATTAGGTCCTGGAGCAGAAAAAGGACGTTAGTGGAAAAACTGGTGAACTCTGTCATTTAGTTAACAGTATTACACCAGTGTTAATTCTTAGTTTTGACAAATGTACCATCGTTATGTTAACATCAGGGAAGCTAGGTGAGGCGTATACAGGAACTCTACTGTCTTCGTAACTTCTCTGTAAACCTAACATTCCAAAATAAAAAGCATTTAAAACAATGTCCCTTGATACCTATCATGGATGTTTATAGGTTCTAGACAGAAAAGGATTTCAGGTACATACATGCTAGTTATGTCCCTATGCAGAAAAGCCCTTCAGTCAATCTCAATTCCAGACCTGATATGGCTCTGGCAGGCCAATCAGGACTACACCAACAAGGTCTGCCCTAGCCACCTCCCTTATCTATCTTCATTATAAACTGAAAATTATACAGCAGAGCCCAAAGGAATCTCTCCCCTCACGCCAACATCCCCTTCCCCAAAGCATTACTGGGGAAAGGTAAAAATAAAATCTTGAGAATTCTCACTAGTGCTCCCAAATTTGGACAGAAGCCAACTGAGGGGGTAGGTAGGCAATCACAGAAAAACTCTCTGAAGTAAACACTCCTACTTACTACTGCAGAAACTCAGCAAAGGCATGAAGGCTGCTAAGGCTTACCATTTTTTTATGGTCTCCAGGCTAAGTTTGGGAAATAAGAAGTGGCCTATAGGAGTAGGATATACCTGGGACTTGGTGGAGTGCAACTGGGTACAGGACATTTACTGGGATCTCAAAAGAGAGAACGGAGTCCAGGTCCCCCAGCAAGGACTGACTGCCTCAGACCCAGCATGTGACTAGTTTTTGCCAGTGGAAATGATGCACGTCATATCTACACAAGGTGATCTGGAGATAATGTGTCTTCTCCACCTTCACTTCACCAATTTGCTGGGTAGACGCAAGAACTATGAGACCCTACAGGATGATAGAGTCATAAAATAAAAGGAGTCAGGGTCCTCCACTCACCATACAAAAGGCTATCTGCTGACCAGCAAAACCTACATTTGACAGCATCAGTCAATCAGCTGTGTATATAACTAAAACACGTAGTTTTTAAAACCCCAAAACATCATGATTCCAACAACTTAATGTTGTTCATCTTTGAAACTCAAAGTGAATTTTCAAGAACCAGAATCTCTTGTACTAATATCTATATTTCAACATTCCATTTCATCAATTTTTTTGGTGTGTGTTAAATCCAAGTTAAACTAAATGTAATACAACTTAGATAAAATGTAAAACATACTATCACACTTTAATAAAATTATTTCCACTCATTCTTACCTCTGTCCATCCTATCTGTATACTTGAGCAGAAAGGTCTCTAGGATAATATTTGTAAAATGTATTTTCAAAGTACGTGGAGTGTAGGCAGGGAGAAGGTAAGCGGTGGAGCCTTCTATTTCTTTTCTATATTGCTGAAATTTTTAATGATGATGACAATCTCATAACAACCTCATAAGTACCATTATGTCCATTTCACTGACGAGAAAAGCACAGCTAACATACAGTAAGTCAGGTTTCTGAACTTAAGCATTCTGTTCCAGAGAACATGCTATTAATTCCTATACTATACTGCCTTGGTAGTAAGCATATATCACACTTTTTAAAAATAGGTGTATACTATGTTGCTTCTATGTAAGCATATAGCATACTAATTTTTTTTTAAGGGGGAATATTAGCAGAGCACCTGGAAGCTGTAGCTGCTAATGTCATGCTCCAGTGGTGAAACCAGTGGCAAACCTGAAAAATCAAGTTCAGATCCCCAGAATGGCCAGCCACCAAAAAACAAAAAAAGCACACAAAAAACCCCTGAAAAATCTAGGCGTAGCCACAACAACTCTATACTGGACATTAAAGAGGTACATTATTTATCAAGCATCTCTAATGTCAGCTAACCTGAAGTAGAACTGCACAGGGCAAGCTCAGAAATGTGGTTATTAACATTTCAGAAAAACTGGGAAGAGTAAAATAGAAACAATCGCCCATATGCATTATCAGTATGTCCTGGAGGAAAGAATACCTTGGGATAGACAGCATACATTGGTTTAACTTCAGCAGAACCTTTCCCAGAAAACATTAATATTGATAATTAAGAAAAATTAGTGTGTATGTTTTAAACCAACACAGAATTGGCTTTAAAACAATTTGCCAAAGAACCACTTGTTTTAAATTGGAAAGAAGTGCTGAATATTTAGTGGAAGTTATGCTAAACTGACACCTGCTACAACTCCAATATAATTTTAAATTTCATATTCATTAATGACTGAGACTTAATGTCTTTGTAAATTAATCCTGCTTAGTGAGTCTGAATATGCTATTCTTATTCACGTAAAATGTTCAAGATACTGGCTGCAGCAACATATGGCATCCCATGCATTAAATACACTAAAATTCTCAGGAAAAGCACAATTTTTAAAGTGTAAGAATCTGTTACTAAGGAAAAAGGAGAGGAGTGGGAGGGAATGACACACATTTTCTCAGGCAGTGCAAGATTACCCCAGGTTCCAGATACAATATTGAAAGCATCTTTTTAAAAACAAAGACATTTTTCCTCAATAACATCCTAAGATGTCCAGTCTCTCAAGCAATTCCATCCAAAAGTCACCCTTTACAGTAAGTGTACAAATGTCTAACTTCTTTCTTCCTGAACAATTATCTGCCTTTTCCTTTCCAGAACAACCAGCTGGTTAACCAAACAGAGAAACCAAACTTCTCCAGTCACCAGATGTCTTAATTTGGAACAGTTAGAAGCAATGTAGAATAATCCAATTCTTGAATTGGTACTATATGTTTACTAGTTCTTCTTATTCTAATTCTGAAAAGATGCTTTTAAAAATTATGCAAATGCTGTCTTTAATAATTGCAAAAAATAAAATAAAATAAAATAAGAAAAAATAAAAAGAACCATGCCCTCTTTAAGAATGATGTTAACATTGTCATAAAGCCAGCTACTTGAATATTATGTATGTTACAGTTAGAAATCGTTAAACATTAAATCTACTCAACAACATTAAATCTACTCAAAAGTCCTACAGAATTGCTCTGTTCAGGAATTCAAAAGCAATTATGACACAACAGGCCTAGAACATACTGGATTCAGCAGAGAATACAAAGTCCCTAACATCATGGAAGACAGTAGGCTCACAACTAATTAAAACAATAAAAACGGTCAGTCATGAGAGTTAAAATAATATAGGATAAGGCAAGAAAAATGAAGCAGATAAGGCCTTTTATATTCAATCATTAAGGAAAGCTTCTCCCATGATGTGACACTGAGCTGAGATCAGAACGAAATGAGGAAGCAAGGTACTGTGGCGTGAGCCTCCCAGGCAGACAGAAATAGCAAGTGGCCATGGCAGCTAAAGCTGAGCAAGAGAATGAAGGAGTGGTGTGGAAAATGAGGTTACAGAGGTAGTAGAGACAGATGAGAGCTTAGTAGTCCATGGTGAGAACTTTAGATTTTACTCTCAAGGGAGAAAGAAAGTCACTGCGGGTTGACAGCTGGTGAGAGACACTGGAAACAGATTCCTCTGGATGCTGCCTGGAGAACAGACCTTAGGGCAAGAGTGAAAGTGAAAGAGTTAAAAGATTTGTGCAAAATTCTGGGCAAGAGATATGATGATAAATGGCTGCACACAGGTCACAAATATGAAAGCGGAACAAACAGAATTTTCTGCAGGTGGGGTGTAAGGAGTGGTGTCAAGAATGATTCCTCAGGACTTCTGGTCAAGATGGCTGAATAGATGGTCCCCAGAGTTACTCTCCCACAGATCAACTAACTTACAACTATTAAAAAGCAATAACAGCCAAGCTGGGGCCGCTAGAGCTCAGGGGAAGAGGAAGAGCAACCTACCGAGTGCATGAAGGCCAGAGAAGCCACAATGAGAGAAAGAAAAAACTGCTCCAACCGTTTTGAGCCCTGGCCACTTCCAGGCTGGAGCTGCTGAGCACATGGAGCAGGAGCCAGCAAAAGCTGCAGCTGTGCCCTTCAGATGAAGGTGCATGGAAGTGGCAAGGGAGAAGAGGGCCTTGGTGGCCCCCAGGCCAGCAAGAACACAAATAGGGTTCCTGTGGACCCACATAGGAGCAAAGAGCCACAACAACTGAAAAAAGGGAGCCACTCAGAGGCCAGTAAGTCATCACAAGGGACCGGCGTACAGTGTGTCCCATGGGAAGTGTTTACAGCATGGGCAGTGGGAAAGACAGGCCCAAAAGGAGAACACTGGGACACAGCAAGGACAGCTGATCTGCCGCCCAATCAGCATAGGACCACTTAGAGGAGACTGGTCAAGAATATAGAATTGCATTTGGTGCAGTTTGATAAAAAGACTCAGGCCTAGACCAGTGTCTCTACACAACCCAGGTACATTGGATGTCACTAAACCCCGGAGTCCTATAATGTCAACCATTAAAACCTGAGCTGCACAAAAAGCCTTCCCCAGGGAATCAACAGCAAAGCAGCAATTTAGCTCAACCACAGAGCTCAAGTACTGGTACCCACAGGAGGTTCCCCCACTTTGGAAGTAAGCAAAGGACAACAAATTAGTTCCAGCACAGAGTTTAAGTAGTGGGAACAGCAAATAATCCAACACAGAACTGAAAGAAAAAAGAGTACCCACAACCAGAAACAAAGTTTGATATTAATTAGTAAAGGTCTCATTTCACCAAAGAACACTTATAACACCTAGAAGGACCGAAAGTCCCCTAGGCTACCAAGCCAGTAACAGGGTACAACGAGGCATACTGTCAGGGCCACAGGGCCCACCCAGGGTCCAGAGGCATGGATCCAGGGACTGGACCCTCGTCCCACAACCAGGCATATGTCCAATGCCATGGGGCCCACCCAGCGTGCTGAGGCATGGATCCGGGGACTGTACCCTCATCCCACAACCAGGCACACTGCCAGCACCACAGGGACCACCCACGGTCATGAGGCCTTGAGCCAGTGACCAGACCCTCCTTCCACAACCAGGCACACCACTAGCACCACGGGGCCCACCTGGGGTCCTGAGGCATAGATCTGCGGACCGGACCTCCTCCCACAACCAGGCACACTGCCATCACCACCTCCAACTAGGTAAGGAACATGCCAAAAACACCACCTCCATGTGGGTGACCCACTACAGCCATCACAGTAACCATGGCTGCCGCGAAAGCAGCTAGACGCCACAACCACCACGCAGATGGTCCGCCAGCCACTGGAGTGCATTGACACAAGAAGAGTAACCAGCAGAGACCAAAGAAAAGAAGAGGATGTCTCTCTCCACAAAGCCCATTCCAGAGCGAGAGAAGAAGCATCTGCTCCACAATAATACTGGGGGACCTGAACACACCTCTCAGCATTGGACAGATCATCTAGACAACAAATCAACAGAGTAACCATTACTCTTTCAGAAGGAGAGAAGAAATCTACGGTAATCAGAGGGGATACGGGGGAGGCAGAGGGGATTGAGGAGAGATTGGACAAGGGACATAAAGAATAAGTATGATTTGTAACAATATGTATGTAGTAATATTGATTTGATCAATATATCTCAATGTTGAACCCACCAAAATATGTATAATCAATTACAATTCAATAAAAATTTTAAAAATAAAGACAAATAATTATTTCAAAGGGCTTGTCAGTAGACTTAAAACAACTGAAGGAACAACAGTGAACTTAAAGATAAGGCAACAAAAAGTACCCAAACTGAAACACCAAAAGAAAAACAAGTATGTGTGGTAGGGGGGACAAAATAAACAACAGAGCATCCAAGAGCTGTGGGATAATATCAAACATTCTAACATACACGTAATTAGAGTGCCAAAAGAAGAAGAAAGAAAAGACTAAAGAAATATTTAAGAGATAATGGCCAAGAATTCCCTAAAATTAGAAACAGACAACAAACCACAGATCCAAGCAGCTCAGGATAAACACAGGTGCACACCCTGATGCACTGTGAAACTTGTGAAAACCAAAGATAAAGAGAAAATCTTGAAGGCAGAGAAAAATAAAAGCATTATACTCAGAGGAGCGATAATTATTACAGACTTCTCATCATAAACTATGCAAGCCAGAGGACAAAGGAATGACACTTCTAAAGCTTTGAAAGGAGAGAAAAATCTGTCAACACAAAGCTCTATACCCAGCAAAAACACTTTTCAAAAAAGAGGATAAGGCTGGCCAGTTTACTCAGTTGGTTAGAGCACAGCCTTATAACACCAATGTCATAGGTTCAGATCTCCCTGCCAGCCAGCCACCCAAAAACAAAACAAAACAAAACAAAAAAAAAAAAAAAAGAAGATGATAAAATAAAAATTAATGAACAAACAAAAGCTGAGAAGATTCACTGCCAGATCTGCAAAACAAGAAATGTTAAAGAAAGTTATTCAGACAGAAGAAGACTGATACCAGATGGAAATCTGGATTGACACAAAGAAATAAGGACACTGGAAATGGTAAAAATGAGAGTAAATATAAGACTTCATTTCTTTTTAAAATTTTCTTAAAAGATAATTGACTACTAAAAACTAATAACAACCTATTTAGGGATTTACAACATATGCAAAAGTAAAATGGATGACAAAAACAATAAGAGGATGGGAGAAAATGGAAGGATAATGTTGAAAAGTTCTCACAACATAAAATGGTATCATACTATTTGAAGGTAGACTTTAACAAGTTAAAGTATACTGCAAACCCTAGACCAACCATTAAAAAACATTAAGTCAAAATTAACAAACCAATAGTGGAGATAAAATGGAATCATTTAAAAAAGCTCAGTCCAAAAGAAGGCAGGAAAATTAAGAAAAAAGGAACAAAGAACTGATGAGAAAAATAGAAAATTCAGAAACAACTAGCAAATGGTAGATTTAAATCCAACCATATCGATAATTACATTAAATATAAATGGTCTGAAAACCTCAATTGAAAGGCAGAGATTGTCAGATTGGGGGTGGTGGGGAGGGAGACACAAGACCCAACTATATGTTGTCTTTAAAAACCCTATTTTAGGGATGGCCTGTGGCTCACTCGGGAGAGTGTGGTGCT
>NW_007747317.1:0-226 GCF_000696425.1 Galeopterus variegatus
AGTATAAAAATATGGAAGTTTTATCCATTGTCTAATAATGAGGAAATGGTTGAATTAGTCACATTGAACTCATATGATGGAATATTATGCCTGCATGAAAAATGACAAATTGAGAGAAAATAAAGGAACGGTTCACAGGAAATAAAATGCCAATCTTCTTAAATACATGAATTACAGAAATGCAAATCAAAGCTACATGAGACACCATAATCACTAGCAAAAGACT
>NW_007747317.1:5145-6181 GCF_000696425.1 Galeopterus variegatus
CTTGATTTCTTTTTCTGCTAGTTTGTTGTTGGAGTATAAAAACACTACTGATTTTTGCATGCTGACTTTGTATCTTGCAACTTTACTGAAGATGTTTATCAGCTCTAAAAGTTTTTTTGTAGTCTTTAGGTTTTTCTATATATAGAATCATGTCATCTGAAAACAAGGACAATTTGACTTCATCTTTTCCAATCTGAATGCCCTTTATTGCTTTCTCTTGCCTGATTGCTGTGGCTAGTACTTCCAATAATATGTTAAATAGGAGTGGTGAGAGTGGGCAGCCTTGTCTTATTTCCATTCTTAAGGAGAAAGCTTTCAACTTTTCCTCATTCAGGGTGATATTGGTGGTGTGTTTGTCATACATGGCTTTTATTGTGTTGAGATACTTTCCTTCTATACCTATTTGTGGAGCATCTTTATCATGAAGGGATGTTGAATTTTGTCAAATGCTTTTTCTGGGTCTATTGAGGTAATCATATTTTTTTGGCCTTGATTTTGTTGATGTGGTGTATCACATTATTGTTTTGCATATGTTGAACCATCCTTACATCCCTGCAATGAATTCAATTGATCATGATGTATGATTTTTTTGATGTGTTGCTGTATTCTGATTGCTAATATTTTGTTGAAGATTTTTGCATCTGTGTTCATCAAGGAGAGTGCCCTGTAGTTTTCTTTTTTGTTGTTGTGTCTTTGTCTGGTTTTGGTATCAGAGTGATGCTGGCTTCATAGAATGACTTTGGGAGAATGGCCTCTGTTTCAATTTTTTGGAATAGTTTTAAAAGGATTGTTATTAATTCTTTTTTAAAGGTTTGGTAGAATTCAGGAGTAAAGCCATTCAGTACTGGGCTTTGTTGTTGTTGTTGGGAGACTGCTGATTACTGCTTCAGTCTCATTGCTCATTGCTGATCTGTTCAGGTTTTCTATTCTTGGTTCAGTCTTGCTAGTTAAATTGTCTCTAGAAATTTATCCATTTCCTCCAAGTTTTCAAACTTATTGGTATATAGTTGTTAATAACAGTCTCTAATGATTATTT
>NW_007747317.1:8227-9601 GCF_000696425.1 Galeopterus variegatus
TCCTCCAAGTTTTCAAACTTATTGGTATATAGTTGTTAATAACAGTCTCTAATGATTATTTCTTTTTTGTGGTTTGGTTGTAATATCTTCTTTTTCATTTCTGATTTTTGTAATTTGGGTCTTCTCTCCTATTTTTTTTAAAGTTAGCCTAACTATTGGTTTGTCTATTTTGTTTATCTTCTCAAAAAACCAACATTTTGTTTCAGTGATCTTTTGGTCTCTATTTCATTTAGTTCCGCTCTGATCTTAATTATTTCTTTCCATCTACTAATTTTGGGATTGGATTGTTCTTGTTTTTCTGGCTCTTTGAGGTGTGACATTAGGTTGCTTATTTGAAGTCTTTCTGTCCTTTTTATGTAAGTATTTACTGCAATAAAGTTCCCTCTTGTACTCTTTTGCAATATCCCACAGGTTTTTGTATGGTGTCTTTATTTTCATTAGTTTCAAGAAATTTTATGATTTCCTGTTCAATTTATTCTTTGACCCATAGGTCCCTCAGGAGCATGTTGTTTAATTTCTGTGCATTTCTATAGTTTCCAGAGTTTATTATTGTTCTTGATTGCTTGTATTGATTTCTAGTTTTAATCTGTCATGTTCTGAAAAGATAACTTGAAATGATTTCAATTTTTAAAATTTGTTGAGACTGGATTTGTGACCTAACATGTGGCCTATCCTAGAGAATGTTCCATGTTCTGGTGAGGAGAATGTATATTCTATGGGTGTTGGATGAAATATTTTGTAGATGTCTGCCAGGTCCAGTAGGTCTAAAGTGTAGTTTAAGTCCTGTGTTTCTCTGTTGCCTAAATGATCTGTCCAATATCGAGTGAGGAGGTGTTGAGGTTCCCAACTACTATTGTGTTTGGGTCTTTCTCTCTCTTTAGGTCTAATAGTGTTTGCTTTATATGTCTGGGTGCTCTGATGTTGGGTGCATATGTATTTGATATGTCCTCTTGCTGTGTAGATCTATTTACCATTATATAATGACCTTCTTTTTCTCCTTTTATAGTTTTTTGCTTAAAGTATATTTTATCAGATATAAGAATAGCTATTCCTGCTCGGTTTTTGTTTCCATTTGTGTGGTATATCTTTTTCCATCCCTTCACTATTAGTCTGTGTGAGTCTTTATAAGTGCAGTGAGTGTCTCATAAGCAGCATATAGTGGGTCTAGTTTTTTAATCCACTCAGCCAGTCTATCTTTTGAGAGGGGAATTCAATTTACAGTTAGTTTTGTTATTGAAAGATATTGTCTTATCCTGGGCATTTTATTGATTTTTGTAAGGTTGTTTTAAATATCTTTCATTCCTTTCTTTCCGTTTTATTGTTGGTGGTCATTGGTGTTTTGCAGTGGTAAGATAAAGTGGTTTTTTGTCTTTC
>NW_007747317.1:11197-12528 GCF_000696425.1 Galeopterus variegatus
GCAGAATTGTTGGCACTCCAGCCAGTGTCCTGTGACCATGATAGGTACACTGAGGTATACCAAAGCTCCTCAGTTTGAATGGGGGACTCTGGGTAGGGTTTCTCTTTCTTTTTTTCTGCAAGCAGAGGTTCTTCCTGGGTCCTTGCTTCTCTAGGTTGGGGGATGGGATGGTAGTAGCTGGGTATTTTATTCCATACTCTATTTGGCTATATTGAGTTTTTGTACTCACTGGCAGCTCTGTGCATGTCCCTCCCTGGGTCAACACAGTTACGTGGATGCACAGGTATTTCTTGCCCCTAGGTGAATGACTGCATAGGCAGCATAATTTCTTCTGTGGGTTGGGCTGCTGGGTCAGGGGGCTGCATTTTCTCATCCCTTTCCATTGGCTCCACATGTGTCCCTCTCCAGGTCAGTGTAGTTAGTTCCATGATCTCTGAGTAGTTCTCACTACTGAGTGCACAAGGCTGCAGTCGTTCACTTCTTTCCTCTTTCCTCCTGCTTGGTAAAACATAGGAAGGAACACCTGGATCTGGGAAAGGTGGAGCTGGTGGTACCTGGGTTGGGCAACTGCAGGGAGTGGGACAGACTGCTCTGCAGGTAAATTGGCAGCCACGTCAGCAATGCTCTAGGGCCAGACAATGCCCGCTGCAGTTGGTGGCCACAGCAGCAGTTGCCACATTGTAGGAGCAGTGGTTGCTGCAGCAGGGAGTGGGATGAACAGCTGAACGAGGAGATGGGTGGTGGCTTGGGGCTGGATGATGGCAGCTATGACTGCAGTTGTGGTGGCAATGGGCTGGGGCACTAGCAAGAGGAAGATTACCACTAGGAAGTGCTCGCTCACAGTCTAGCAGATTCTTTTCACTGCAAGGGAAAATTCCTCCTGCACTGATCCTAGTGTTGGAGACATGGCAGTTAAAGTTGAGTGCCTCTTTTGCCTCTCTATGCTACCCTCCTGGGTTTTTGTACTCCACAGGGATCTCATCAGACTCATCGTGCCCTCCCATACTCTCTCACCGATGCTATCTTTAGTACTTAGCTGTCTGTTCCTTGTTCTGGTCTTTTTCTGTGGGAGGAACATGCCCTGTGCAGCTCTAGTTCTCCATCTTGCCTTCCCTCTTGGGAACATTTAACCCATAGCATCACATATTGTACGAGTCACGTAGACCAGCTCTGAGTCAATATGGGAAGGGAACACATAGGGACAGGAACACATAGGGATAGGAACTAAGTGAGGATTATTGGGACCATCTTGGAGGCCCACATACTCTGTAATGGAAAGATATTTGGCAATACCTATTGAATTTTAAAATGTGCAAACTCTTTGACTCAGG
>NW_007747318.1:0-514 GCF_000696425.1 Galeopterus variegatus
CAATCTTTTTCTACACCAGAAAATTCACATGAAAAAATTATCTTAAGTAGGACTTCCCTCTAAAACCTCATGAGGAACAGTATTCCTTTGCCTCAAATGGCATTTTCATGACTCTAACATTGCTCTTGTTGACTACCAGACCAATAGGCAAGAATAAGAAAATATCAAATCTTTAATTTCATGGCTATATGAACATGATTGTAGAAATCGTGGGGGGGCAAATGAAATGGCGGGGGGCAAAGTCCAGCCAGGTGGCCGTCAGTCAAGTTGTAGTGTGGCTTTGTATTTCCATTTTATCCCTAAGTAGCTTGGTGAGCCCAAAGAAATTCTGATTGTAATTTGTGATTGTTCAGCAGGAGAAGCAGTATTCAAATTCTCAGCAAATCTTATCAGCTCTATCTGCAAAATATTCCAAATTGGAGCATTTTTCTTCATCTCCAGCCTGTGATACCTTTATCTCTCCTCTCACTATTGCAATGGTCTAACTGGTTTCCCAGCCTCACTTTTGCATCCT
>NW_007747318.1:2812-6124 GCF_000696425.1 Galeopterus variegatus
TTCTGATTTTGGACTCAAACTGAAGCACTGCCTTTTCCTGGGCCTTGAGGTATCCATCATTTAGACTGGAGTGATGCCATCTCCTTCCTAGTTTCAGGCCTTTGAACCCAGTCTGCAACTACATCAGAAGCTCTCCTGGATCTCCAGCTTGATAACTGCAGATCTTGGGATTTGCTGACCTCCATAACGGTGTGAGGCAATTTCTCATAATAAACTGTGTATATATATATATACGATGGCAAATAAAAGTAGTAGAATTCAACAAATGGTGCTGGGGCAACTGAATAGCCACATATAAAGAATGAAATTGGACCCCTACCTTATACAATATACAAAAATTAACTTAAACGGATCAAAGACCTAAATGTAAGAGCTAAAACTATAAGACTCTTAGAAGAAAACATAGGTATACATTGTGGTAACCTAGAATTAGGCAATAATTTTCTCGATATGATAACAAAAACACAAGCAACCTAAGAAAATATAAATAAGCTAGACTTCACTGAAATTGAAAACTTTTGTGTTTCAAAGAACACCATCAAGAGAGTAAAAGACAACCTATCAAGTGGGAGAAACACTTGCAGATCATACATCTGACAAGGGCACAGTGTCGAGAACATAGAAAGAACGCTTAGAACTTGTCTTAGTTTCCTCTGGCTGCTGTAACCAAGTGCTACGGGCTGGGCAGCTTGAAGGACGATCATTCACCTACTGTGCTTCTCTCAGTTCTGGAGGCTGTGAGGCCCTCGACGTGCAGACCACAGCCTCCGCGAGGGAGCAGGGAGCCGCGGCTCCTGTCGCTCTTACAAGGGCTCTAATCCCATCACAGGGCCCCGCTCACGACTGTCTTATGGTTATTAAAAGAGGTTTGAGTAAGTACCAGGAAGTAATAAAGAAGTAGATGCTGAATAAATATTTTAAAATGTTGAGTGATCAACTTTTATGAAAAGCCCCTCCTGCATGATTTTCCTCTTCCTTAAGGAAAAATGTACCTGAGTACTGGGGTTCTGGGTCAGGGCTAGTTTGTGATAAGGGACGGAAAGGAAGAATTCATATGTTGAGATGAAAAAGTGTAGCTCAGTTAGATAAAAATGAAGAGAAAAGATTCCAGGTGTCCTGGTTTCATTGTGCTTCTGTCCTCAAGTCTAAGGCAGACCGTTTGCCTATCCTTTTTCCATAGTCCATGAAGGTTCTTTATCTCACAACTTGCTCAGCTTCCCTGCTCCGGCTGCTGTAACCGAGTGCTACGGGCTGGGCAGCTTGAAGGACGATCATTCACCTACTGCGCTTCTCTCAGTTCTGGAGGCTGTGAGGCCCTCGACGTGCAGACCACAGCCTCCGCGACGGAGCAGGGAGCCGCGGCTCCTGTCGCTCTTACAAGGGCTCTAATCCCATCACAGGGCCCCGCTCACGACTGTCTTATGGTTATTAAAAGAGGTTTGAGTAAGTACCAGGAAGTAATAAAGAAGTAGATACTGAATAAATATTTTAAAATGTTGAGTGATCAACTTTTATGAAAAGCCCCTCCTGCATGACTTTCCTCTTCCTTAAGGAAAAATGTACCTGAGTACTGGGGTTCTGGGTCAGGGCTAGTTTGTGATAAGGGACGGAAAGGAAGAATTCATGTGTTGAGATGAAAAAGTGTAGCTCAGCTAGATAAAAATGAAGAGAAAAGATTCCAGGTGTCCTGGTTTCATTGTGCTTCTGTCCTCAAGTCTAAGGCAGACCGTTTGCCTATCCTTTTTCCATAGTCCATGAAGGTTCTTTATCTCACAACTTGCTCAGCTTCCCTGTCATTCCCTCTTACCTGCATTTATCCTTTCACCTATCCCTGATGTACAAGATGAACTGTAGTTAGCCTGTGGCTACCACATCTTCTACCACTTTGTCTGTCCTTCCTTATTTATTCCTCTTTTTCATTTTCAGTCAGCATTGATCCCTGTATTTCTTGAGATACCTGTTTCCTGTAGTTCTCTTTTCATGTAACAACAGTTCTTTCTCCAGGATTAAGGGACAGATGATATTGACAGTTTGTGTTTATTTCAGAATTGGAGGCCAGACCTGAGAAGACAGGTATGCATTTAAACCAGGAAATTTATGAAGAGATGGAAACACAAGACATGGCCACAACAGGATCCAAGCTAGTGAAAGCTGGAAAGATGAGATGAATTTAGGCAGACTTGAGGGAAGTTTGAATCTGAAACAATCTCATCTCGAGAAGACTACTTTTAGGCCAATGACTGTTATCCAGGAGGAAACCTCTACAAAAGAGAAAATGTGAGAATGTAACAAGTTGGAGAAAATTTGGAACCTGAGCTCAGATGCTGTATCATTTCAGGAGTTTCATGCAAAAGAGGTTTCCAAGGAGTGAGATATATGTGATCAAATCTTCAATGAGAATTCAGATAACAGTGACTATCAAGGAATTCAGGTGTTAGAAAAAACATGTAAATGCACTGAATCCCAAAGTAGCTGCTGTTGCAAAAATCTGTTAATGAAAAGCAGCACATTCGAAGGAGAGGGAAGCTTTATGCATGTTGTACATGTGGGAAAGCCTTCAGATGGAGTACTGACCTGATTAGACATCACAGCTACCATACTGGAGAGAAACACTATGAGTGTACTAAATGTGGAAAAGCTTTCATCCACATCATTAACCTTATTCAACATTACAGAGTTTATACTGGAGAGAAGCCCTTTCAGTGCAGTGATTGTGGAGGAGCCTTTATTCGGATCTCTAAGCTTATTCAGCATCTGAGAATTCATACTGGAGAGAAAACTTATGAATGTAATGATTGTGGGAAATCTTTTAGTGAGCGCTGAATCCTTATTGAACATTACAGAATTTACACTGCAGAGAAACCCTATGAGTGTAGTGAATGTGGGAAAGCCTTTAGACACAGTTCACACTTCAGTCAACATCAGAGAACACATGATATTCTACTGGCCGTGGATATCAAAAGGAAACTCTGTTTATGTAATGAATGTGGCAGGGCTTCTCACCAAAATGCACATGTTATCCAACATCATGTAATTCACATTGGTGAGAAACCCTATGAGTGTAGTGCATGTGGGAATACTTTTGGTGCACAATCAACTCTTATTCAGCATCATAAATTTCATGCAGGAGAGAAACCTACGAACACAGTGAATGTGGGAAAGCCTTTAGGCAGAGGACCCAACGTACTGAACACCAGAGAATTCATCTGGAGAGAAACCTTATGAATGAAGCAAGTGTGGAAAAGACTTCCCTCACAGTTCCAATCTTTTTCTACACCAGAAAATTCACATGAAAAAATTATCTTAAGTAGG
>NW_007747318.1:7638-8738 GCF_000696425.1 Galeopterus variegatus
ACACGTGTCCTTGAGACATTTCCTACAGGGAATGAGACTCAAGTTTTCCTACCAGATGAAAGTGCTGACCAAACGTGGACTACAAAACACCGGACTGATTGGAGCCAGAAGGAGACAGACACTGTCCCAGAGCTCTTCCTCTGTCTTCTGAGACAAACATCCAAAGGCTACTCACCCACCCCCAACCCACAAGATTTTTCCTTAAAAGTCCTTGCTTGGGTTTTTTCCACAGCTTTAGCTGCCCCTGCTCCAGTTGCTTGACCTTGTAATTAAACGCCTGATTTCCCTCACTGCTACCCAGTATCAGTGTCTTTTCCTAGCTGCACTCAGGTGAGAGGACCCAAGTTTGGTTTGGTAACAATATTAATAATACCTGGTTAATAACCTCCAGTTCATTTATTANGCAACCCTCAGTGTCATGCCCGTACCGGACTGGGACCGGCAACGGGATCACAACCCTCGGTCCCTGCACCCGCACCTCGCTCAGCCAGTGAGCGGGAACCAGTCTGTATGTGGGATCCGAACCCTTGGCAGGAGCGCTGCCGCACTCCCAAGCGGCGCACCGTAGCAGTGTGCCACCGGGCCGGCCCATAACCTCCAGTTTAATTATTGAGCTAAACACATCAACAAATAATATTAGACCAAGGTTCTCAATGGGAGTTACTAATAAGTTGAAGAGATGCACAGAATTTTCCTATATTCTGATGAAACAATTGTGGGCACAGTCTTGCTATTCAGCCAAGTGTGCCTGTCCTATTATGCACTAGACACTAATTTTAAACTCACCCAGAACTTGAGTTAATTGTCAAATTAACTCTTTTTTATATTAATGGGTCTAGATTATTATGTGTGGTTATTTTATCAGAAGGTGGAGAGAGGCAAGTTGAAGTGACGAAACAGTGAGGGAGGCCACAGCCTAATGACATGAGAAACTCAGCTGTGAATGGATCCAGGCCTGATTAATTTGGCAGTTCATGTGCAAATGTATTTTTTCCTGAATTTTTCACAATTATACACCCAAAATGTCAGCTTCATCCCTGTGCTGACTTCCATCATGTAGAGACATGGTGACAGAATCTGCAAGGGTCACAAGGAGATAT
>NW_007747318.1:9040-10023 GCF_000696425.1 Galeopterus variegatus
AAAAAAAAAAAGGATGCTCTTTAGATGAGTAATTTCTGCTCTTTATCTTATTGTATATTAAGATATTAACATCAAGATTCTCAACAAAATTTTTGATCAGCTAATTTTTTGGTTTTTTGTTATGAATATTCATGAGATACAAATCTGATTATCAGCCCTTGTGCCAATGATGTGAAGGCCAGATTCATACTGGCAGCATGCCCATTACCACAAATTGCATTTGTACCACGTGTCCCCCACCCAATTATCCCCAACCGCCCTCTGCCTCCCCCTTACCCCCCACTCCACTTTGTAGTCCAAGGAACGTTCTCTCCTCTGCAAGTCCAATGCACGACTGTGGTCTTTCTTTCATTCCTTCGTTCTCTCAGATCAGCAAATGTTAATTACCCCCAAATCTTCATCTTCACTGAAAAGTTCTTAGTCTTGAGTTTCCTCTATATACTCAATGTGTGTAATTGGGCTCTAAATAGAGTAGAAAATTAAAAAACAAAAACAAAAACAAAGCCACTACATTTGCAACACCAACAACTCAACTGAAGAAGACGTTAGCCAAGAGCACTGCTCTGTGTCTCTCATTTCATGTTTCTGTTTTTACAGGGACTACAGAAAACACCCTCCATTTTTCTCAAATATTGGCCTCCACTTGCTCCAAGAGAAGGTCACACTTTGTTCTTAGTTTGTAAGTCCTGGTCTCTGGAGGCAGCCGGGAGGAAGCCAGCAGTTGAAGCTTCCCTCATTCCGTGTAGACACCCTCACCGCTGTCCTTCTCTCTTCCTCTGGAGGTGGTGGGTGGTTCCTCTTGGTGTGCCCATCATTGGCAACCTTCAAAGGCATCTTATACCTTTAACCCTTCTCTTTTCTCTTTTACACGTTCCTCTTTTCTATTGCCCCTTCTTACTAACATTATAACTTGATCCAAGCCACATTTTTATTAATATTATCTACAAATGTGACAATATTCTTCACAAATACTATTCACAAGC
>NW_007747318.1:11558-12527 GCF_000696425.1 Galeopterus variegatus
ATTAGGGGACTCTTGGCTAGATCAACAAGGCTAGGAATCATTATCATCTAGGCAGAATTGTCTACCTCATTTGAAAAACAAGCTGCATGATTAGTTGATATGCGTAAGTCAAAATCCATAGCAACTTGTGCAGCGGACTGAAATGTGTCCCCCAAAGTTTAATGTGTTGGAGGCTAGGTCAGCACTGTGAAAGTTAAGAGCATGAGAAATACTATTATGATAATCGAAAGGTGGGACCCTGAAGAGGTGATTAGATTTTGAGGACCTGCCATGGTGAATGGTTTCATGCTGGTCATGGGTGTGGTTCTGAGGGCTTTAAAATAAAAGAAGAGTAGGTGGGATGTTCTGTCTCTCTGTTCCACCATTCTGCCACATCAGACTCCTATGTCCCTGTCACCTCCAAGGCACTCAGCAGATGTGTTCCCTGGAATTTGGACTTCCCAGCCTCCGAAAATGTAAACAATAAATTTCATATTCTTACAAATTACCCAGTTCCAGGTATTTTGTTATAAGCAACAGAAACAGATGAATATAATATGAGTACATGTAGCAGTGAAGCTATTTCAGGTGAAGAAAACCGCTCCCAAGTTAAGTGAGCTTGAACAGCAGATCTGAATCATGATGAATATTGGATTCTACTCAGATTTGTTTGAAGTCAATGTAATTATTACATTTAGATAATGCTATAAAACTTTCAGATATACTATCATTTAATCATGAGCTAGTGGAGAAGAAATAGATTGCAATGTCTTTATCAACTTAGAGGACGCTGCATATGGCATGTGCTTGACATGGAAAGAATAGAAGTACTCTCATATATTCACTGTGGTAGTGACACGTTGATCCTCTTCCCAAAGCTGTTCTTGATTCTTGGCTACTTCCAACTTCCTGACTAGTTTATTTAGCATATTTCCTGGCTTGGAAGAAAAGGACACCGGCCTTGCTGAGGGAGGATCCCAGAGGAAAAAC
>NW_007747319.1:0-1239 GCF_000696425.1 Galeopterus variegatus
TCGATCTAAGTAAACTCATCACACCAAGCTCATCGATCTAAATAAACTCATCAGAGCAAGCGAATGGATCTAAATAAACTCCTCATACCAAGCCCTTTGATCTAAGTAAACTCATCAGACCAAGCACATCAATCTAAGTAAACTCATAAGACCGAGCTCATCGATCTAAGAAAACTCATCTGGCCGAGCTCATTGATCTAAGTGAACTCATCAGACCAAGCACATCGATCTCAGTAAACTCATCAGACCAAGCACATCGATCTAAGTAAACTCATCTGACCAAGCAAATAGATCTAAGAAAACTCATCAGACAAATCACATTGATCTAAGTAAACTGAACCGACCGAGCTCATCGATCTAAGTAAACACATCAGACCAAGCTCATCAATCTAATTAAACTCATCAGACCGAGCCGTTCGTTCTAAGTAAGGTCATCACTGAAGCTCATCGATCTAAGTAAACTCATCAGACCAAGCACATCGATCTAAGCAAACTCAGCAGACCGAGCTCATCGATCTAAGTAAACTCATCAGACTGAGCTAATCGATCTAAGTAAACGCATCAGACCAAGCTCATCGATCTAAGTAAACTCATCAGACGAAGATGTTCAATCGAAGTAAACTCATCAGACCAAGCACATCAATCAAAGTAAACTCATCAGACCAAGCTCATCGATCTAAGTAAACTCATCACACCAAGCTCATCGATCTAATTGAACTAATCACACTAAGCACATTGATCTAAGTAAAGTCAGCTGACAAAGCTCATCGATCCAAGTAAACTCATCAGACCGAGCTCATCGATCAAAGTAAACTCATTAGACCAAGCACGTCAATCTGACTAAATTCATCAGAGCGAGATAATCGATTTGAGTTAACTCATCAGACCGAGGGCATCGATCAAACTAAACTCATCAGAGAGAGCTACTCAATCTAAGTAAAATCATCATACCAAGCACTTGCATCTAAGTAAACTCATCACACCAAGCTCATCAATCTAATTAAACTAATCAGGGAAAGCTAATGGATCAAGTAAACTCATCAGAAAAAGCCCTTCGATCTAAGTAAACTTATCCCACCAAGCTCATCGATTTAAGTAAACTCATCACACCAAGAACATAGATCTAAGAAAACTCATCAGATCAAGCACATCGATCTAAGAAAACTCATCAGACCAAGCAAATCGATCTAAGTAAACTCATCAGACCGAGCTCATCAATCTAAGTAAACTCATCAAACT
>NW_007747319.1:2542-3419 GCF_000696425.1 Galeopterus variegatus
CATCGATCTAAGTAAACTCATCAGACCGAGCTCATCGATCTAAGTTAACTCATCAGAGAAAGCTAATTGATCTAAGTAAACTCATCAGACCAAGCTCATCGATCTAAGTAAACTCATCAGACCAAGCTCATCAATCTGAGTAAACTCATCAAACCGAGCTCATCGACCTAAGTAAACTCTTCAGACCAAGCTCATCGATCTAAGTAAAGTCATCCGAGAAAGCTAATCCATGAAAGTAAACTCATCAGACCAAGCCCTTCGATCTAAGTAAACTCATCACACCAAGCTAATCGATCTAATTTAACTCATCAGATCAAGCACATTGATCTAAGTAAACTCATCAGACCAAGCTCATCTATCTAAGTTAACTCATCAGACCAAGCTCATCGATCTAAATAAACTCATCAGAGCAAACGAATGGATCTAAATATACTCCTCATACCAAGCCCTTCGATCTAAGTAATCTCATCACACCAAGCCCATCGATCTAAGTAAACTCATCAGACCGAGCTCAATGATCTAAGAAAACTCATCAGGCCGAGCTCATCGATCTAAGTGAACTCATCAGACCAAGCTCATCGATCTCAGTAAACTCATCAGACCAAGCACATCGATCTAATAACACTCATGAGACAAAGCATATCGATCTAAGTAAACTCATTGGACCGAGCTCATCGATCGAAGTAAACTCATCAGAGCCAGCTCATCAATCGAATTAAACTCATCAGACCAACCCCTCGATCTAAGTAAACTCATCACACCAAGCTCATCCATCTAAGTATACTCATCAGACCAAGCTCATCTATCTAAGTTAACTCATCAGACCATGCTCATCGATCTAAATAAACTCATCAGAGCAAGCGAATGGATCTAAATA
>NW_007747319.1:3718-4427 GCF_000696425.1 Galeopterus variegatus
TAAATAAACTCATCAGAGCAAGCGAATGGATCTAAATAAACTCCTCCTACCAAGCCCTTCGATCTAAGTAAACTCAACAGACCAAGCCCTTCGATCTAAGTAAACTCATCAAACCGAGCTCATAGATCTAAGTGAACACATCAGACCGAGCTCATCGATCTAAGTAAACTCATCAGACCCAGCTCTTCAATCTAATTAAACTCATCAGACCAAGCCGTTCGTTTTAAGTAAAGTCATCACACCAAGCTCATCGATCTAAATAAACTCATCAGACCAAGCACATCGATCTAAGTAAACTCATCAGACTGAGCTCATCGATCTAAGTAAACTCATCAGACCGAGCTCATCGATCTAACTAAACTCATCAGACAGAGATCATCAATCTAAGGAAACTCCTCAGACAAAGATTATCGATCTAAGTAAACTCATAAGACCGAGCTCATCGATCTACGTAAACTCAGCGTGCCAAGCTCATCGATCTAATAAACACATCAGACCAAGCGCATCGATCTAAGTAAACTCATCCGACTAACCTCATTGACATAAGTAAACTCATCAGACCAAGCTCATCGATCTAAGTAAACTCATCAGACTAAGCTCATTGACATAAGTAAACTCATCAGACCAAGCTCATCGATCTAAGTAAACTCATCAGACTAAGCTCATTGACATAAGTAAACTCATCAGACCAAGCTCATCTATCTAAGTA
>NW_007747319.1:8365-8666 GCF_000696425.1 Galeopterus variegatus
AAGTAAACTCATCACACCAAGCTCATCGATCCAAGTAAACTCATCAGACCGAGCTCATCGACTTAAGTAAACTCATCGGACCGAGCTCATAGATCTAAGTAAACTCATCAGAGAAAGCAAATCCATGAAAGTAAACTCATCAGACCAACCCTTCGATCTAAGTAAACTCATCACACCAAGCTCATCGATCTAAGTTAACTCATCAGATCAAGCACATTGATCTAAGTAAACTCATCAGACCAAGCACATCGATCTATGTAAACTCATCAGACCGAGCTCATCGATCTAAGTATACTCATCA
>NW_007747319.1:9173-10018 GCF_000696425.1 Galeopterus variegatus
ATCTATGTAAACTCATCAGACCGAGCTCATCGATCTAAGTATACTCATCATACCAAGCACATTGATCTAAGTAAACTCATCAGACCAAGCTCATCTATCTAAGTTAACTCATCCGACCAAGCTCATCGATCTAAGTAAACTCATCAGACCAAGCACAATGGTCTAAGTAAACTCATCAGTCCAAGCACATTGATCTAAGTAAACTCATAAGACCAAGCTAATCGATCTAAGTAAACTCATCGGACAGAGCTAATTGATCTAACTAAACTCTTCGACCAAGCTCATCGATCTAAGTAAATTCATCAGACCAAGCTCATCAATCTGATTAAACTCATCAGACCGAGCTCATCGACCTAAGTAAACTCATCAGACCAAGCTCATCGATCTAAGTAAAGTCATCAGAGAAAGCTAATCGATGAAAGTAAACTCATAAGACCACCCCTTCGATCTAAGTAAACTCATCACACCAAGCTCATCGATCTAAGTTAACTCATCAAATCAAGCACATTGATCTAAGTAAACTCATCAGACCACGCACATCGATCTATGTAAACTCATCAGACCGAGCTCATCGATCTAAGGATACTCATCATACCAAGCACATTGATCTACGTAAACTCATCAGACCAAGCTCATCTATCTAAGTTAACTCATCAGACCAAGCTCATCGATCAAAATAAACTCATCAGAGCAAGCGAATGGATCTAAATAAACTCCTCCTACCAAGCCCTTCGATCTAAGTAAACTCAACAGACCAAGCCCTTCGATCTAAGTAAACTCATCAGACCAAGCACATTGATTTAAGTGAACTCATCAGACCAATGTAATCGATCTAAGTAAACTCA
>NW_007747319.1:11464-12526 GCF_000696425.1 Galeopterus variegatus
ATCAAACCAAGCACATCGATCAAATTAAACACATCAGAGCAAGCACATCGATCTAAGTAAAATCATCAGACTGAGCACATCGATCTAAGTAAATTCATCAGACTGAGCTCATCGATCTGAGTAAACTCATCAGACAAAGCTCATCGATCTAAGTAAACTCATCAGAGAAAGCTAATCGATCTAAGTAAACTCATGAAACCAAGCCCTTCGATCTAAGTTAAATAATCACAAGAAGCTGATCGATCCAAGTAAACTCATCAGACCAAGCACATTGATCTATGTAAACTCATCAGACCGAGCTCATCGATGTAAATAAACTCATCAGACCGAGCTCATCAATCTAAGTAAACTCATAAGACCAAGCTCAATGATCTAAATAAACTCATCAGAGCAAGATGTTCGATCTAAGTAAACTCATCAGAACAAGCACATCAATCAAAGTAAACTCATCAGACCAAGCACATCTATCTATGTACATTAATCACAGCGAGATTATCGATCTGAGTAAACTCATCCGACCAAGCTCATCGATCTAAGAAATCTCCTCACACCAAGCTCATCGATCTAAGTAAACTCATCAGACGAAGCACATCGATCTAATAACACTCATGAGACAAAGCACATCGATCTAAGTAAACTCATTGGACCGAGCTCATCGATCTAAGTAAACTCATCAGACCCAGCTCATCAATCTAATTAAACTCATCACACCAAGCCTTTCGTTCTAAGTAAAGTCACCACACCAAGATCATCGATCTAAGTAAACTCATCAGACCAAGCACATCGATCTGAGTAAATTCATCAGAGCGAGATCATCGATCTGAGTAAACTCATCAGACCGAGCTCAACAATCTAAGTAAACTCATCAGACCAAGCTCATCGATCTAAGTAAAGTCATCAGAAAAGCTAATCCATGAAAGTAAACTCATCAGACCAACCCATCGATCTAAGTAAACTCATCACACAAAGCTCATCCATCTAAGTTAACTCATCAGATCAACCACATTGATCTAAGTAAACTCATCAGACCAAGCACATCGATCTATGTAAACTCATCAGACC
>NW_007747320.1:0-700 GCF_000696425.1 Galeopterus variegatus
ACTACAGAAAGAACAGCTATACAATCCACTAATCCCACTGCTGGGTATATACCCAAATGAATGGAAATCATTATGTCGAAGGGATACCTGCACTCCCATGTTTATTGCAGCTCTATTTATGATAACCAAGTGTTGGAGCCAACCTAAATGCCTATTGTTAGACTACTAGATAAAGAAAATATGGTATTATATACGTGGAATACTATTATGCCATAAAAAAGAATAAAATATTGCCATTCACTGCAACATGGATGAACTTAGAGAAAATCATGTTAAGTGTAATTAGCCAGGCAAAGAAAGAGAAATACTGCATGCCCTCACTCACAAATGGGAGCTAAAAAAGCCACATATAAATAAAAAAAAAAAAAAAGAAAGAAGGAAAGATACAATAATCACAATAATACACTGAACTTTCAAAAGGAGAACTGAAGTTACCAGGACTGAAAAAGGGAGAATGGGGGGGAAAGGAGGAATTCGTAAAGGGCCACAAAAAATGAGACATTGTATATTGTTGAATATAATAATTATTCTGATTTGAGCATCACATATTGCACACAGGTACTGATATTCAACACTGTACTCCACAGATATGTACAACTGACTATATTACAATAAAAAAAGAAATTAAAAAATAAAAATAAAGGGCCGGCCCGGTGGCGCACTGCTATAGTGCGCCGCTTGGGAAGCGCGGTGGTGCTCC
>NW_007747320.1:2294-3322 GCF_000696425.1 Galeopterus variegatus
AACAATATGTATGCTAGTAATATTGATTTGATCAACATATGTCAACATTGAACCCCCAAAATAAGTATAATCAATTATGATCCAATAAAAGTTTTTTTAAATATATAAAATGGGGAAAACAATAGCACTTCCTCACAGAATTTCTATGGCTGTTAAATGACATAATACGTTTTAAATGTTTAGAATAATGCCTGGCATATATGAAGTACTCAATTCTAGTTGTCTATCTTTCTTCACTAATTTTAATGAGGATCAAGTAAGTTGTACATTAAAATCCCTTTAAATTACAGAGCACTGTTATTAATTTGGTTAGAAACCTACTTTTCTTCAGGTTTTCCAGTGCAAAAACAAAAAAATATAATAATTATAATTTCAAACTACCTTTTCAACTCATTGTATTAAAATGTAATAGGTTGAGCAGGCATTAGTCATTTTAGGCTTTAATACATCAAAACATTCATGTTATTTTGGATAATCCTAAAATAAAACAAACCAGGAAAACTGCTCATGGTCAAAATGGCCAGTGGTGGCAATTAGAGATGTTCTTTCATGGTTATCATGACCGTACCTTATATTCCTTGGTTCTGGCGATATGTGTCAGTTATATCCTAGTGTTAAGTCTCTGAATCCAGACTTCTTGAGATAGAAACCAGACTCTGCCACTCACTAGCTGCACTAACTTGAGCAAGCTACCTACATTGTCTGAGATTCAACCTGAAAATACCCACATCTATGCTAAGGGCAGCACTGATGTTCTGAATTTTTATCAGTTCTTGAAGGGTTATGGTGGTGCTATTTTCTAGGCGGAGATGGGAAAAAGGACATGCTCCTTAATTCACTGATTAACTTTTCCACACGAACTACAAAGTAGCAAAGCTTGTGCCTACCTAGAGTCCCACAAATCATCTCACGAAATTAGCTCCTTTAGTCTCTTTACTTAATTTTCTCCTCCATAAAATCACAAAACCTGTCTATTTGGCAATAAAAAGAAACAAAGTACTGATACATATTACAACATGGTTAACTAA
>NW_007747320.1:5281-5880 GCF_000696425.1 Galeopterus variegatus
AAAAAATTATTTTTTTCTTCAATTGCTTATATTTAGTACCAATCTCAAGTAGACTATTTGCTTAATATCAAAGAGTCGTTAGTGCTAAACTAAGGTTGTTTTCTTTATTACAAATTGATGAGTTAAGTTTTTAATGATGTCTCTCTAAAAAAGAAATCCATTAAGTCAATATGAAATGAACATTTGATGGAATTTAGAACACAAAAGATTATGCATGTATATCAAGGAAGTAACTCATAAAATATGCTTTATAGGAGGATATTACACATATTAAGTTTAAATTTGATGAGTTATAAACTTGTCTGAGCTCTTTGTATATTCCAGATATTGATCCCTTGTCAGATGATGTATAAGTTTCAATATTTTCTCTCATTCTGTAGGTTGTCTTTTCACTCTATTGATTGTTTCCTTTGCTGTGCTGAAGCTTTTTTAGTTTGATATAATCTCATTTGTTTACTTTTCCTTTTGTTGCCTGTGCCAAAGGGATACCTGCACTCTCATGTTTATTGCATCTCTATTTACAATAGCTAGGACATTGTACCCACCTAAATGTCCATCGATGGATGACTGGATAAGGAAATTGTGGTAAATATACACAA
>NW_007747320.1:11279-12524 GCF_000696425.1 Galeopterus variegatus
AAAAAAAGAAACCTAAAAAATGAAACAAGGAACCCCACATTTACAGATAACATGATTGTGTTTTTAGAAATTTCATAAGAAATTCTTTTTAAATGTATAGGTAAATTTAACATGATTCTGGACACAAAATCACAAATTGTGTTTCTGTGTGCCATCATTAAACTTAGCAATTATACTCACTTACATCAGCATCAAAAATAAAATGCACCCATAGAATGTACAACACCAAGATTGACCCCTAATGTAACCTATGGACTTTGAGTGATAATGATGCATAGATTCATTGAGTGTGACAAATGTTCCATTCTAGTGATGAATATTGATAGTGGGAAAGGCTATGTATGAATGGGGACAAGGGATATATGGGAATTTTTTGTACTTTCTGCTCCACTTTGTTGGGAACCTAAAACTACTCTAACAACAAATTATACTTAAAAATATCAAATATATAGAATGATGCCAGTTCAATTGGCTATTTATATGAAAGATAAAACATGATATTTCCCTACCTCTCAGATACACAAGAATTAATTCCAAGTAAAATGTACTCCTGAAATGTCAAAGAAGGACTCCTCTAAAAAATGTGTAAAAAAAAGTCTTTTAAAAGAGAGTAAAGAAAAGTTTTTTTAAATAAGGAGAAAAAGCATTAACTGTAAATGAAAAGATATGTGCCACAAAAATGGCAAAGGGCTTGCATCTAAGATACATAAATATCTTTTGCAATTCAATAAAAAGTAAGACAACCAAAATATGAAAAATAGCAAGAGACTTTAAATACAATATATAATAGTTAATAAACGCATGAAATCAGTCATCGGGAAAATGAAAATCAAAATCAAAATGAGATACAACTGCATAAATGTTGGAATGAGTAAAATTGGAAAGATTAACAATACTGTGTATTGGCAAAGATATAAAGCAATAGAAGTCTCACACCCTGCTGGTAGAAGTGTACAATTATATTGGAAAACTGTTTGGCAGTATATACTAAAATTGAACATGATGTTGGTATTCCAATATATACCCCAAAGAGATTCACACATATGTGCATCAAGAGACATTTATAAATATGTTCACAAGAGCATTATTATTGTAAGAGCCAAAAACTGGAAACAACTATCTATTAACAGTAGAGGGATAAGTATATTTTTGCAAATGTATCCAATGGAATGTTAGAGAGCAATTAAAATAAACTAACAGAAGAATTTTATTAATAAAATTTTTAAAGAAGTAAAAAAAAGATAT
>NW_007747321.1:0-11187 GCF_000696425.1 Galeopterus variegatus
CCTTGGGATCTTGTTTCTTTCCTTCTGCTTCCTCCCGGCTCTGAGTGAAGGTCCGTGGACTTCTGTGCTGAGAGAAAAGGTGCTTTATTTTTTTGGCCTGGCCTGAGCCCAAGAAGATGAAAACTCAGAGTCACACTGGAGGGCACTTGAGGAGTCCTGGAAGTGAGAAAGGAATCAGGATGCTGAGCCTCGGCCACAATGCGCTGAGATTCCTAAGGGCCCAGCGCTGCCCAGGCTGAGAGAACCTGCACCCAGACCTGGAGACCTGGGCCCACTCCGCCTGCACCCAGGTGGATGGAGGGTGATATAAAGAGTGCATGCCAGGTGGATGGAAGATGGGGCCACTGACAGAGTTGGGGACTTGAGGGCACAGGGACAGTGTTGTTGACTGAAAACTGGGGACCTTAGCCATGTCCATCACCTGACCCTGTTGTCTGCCTGTGTTCTCCTTATGTAAGGTTACAGGAGCCTCCAGGCCTGGCATTCTTAACCTAATGTCCAGAATCCCCCACAGTGGTGAGCAGAGTTGTGTGAATATGTGCTTAAGTGTGCTTTTCTGGTGGGTGGTGGCATAGCTTGTATCAGATTCCTAAAGAGTCTGTGACCCATCACAGGCCAACAGCATAGCCTTCCTTTTCTTTTCCTCACATCTGCTGTGAAGATACCACCTTGACTTGATTTTTAAACTCCTGTGACTATGCCTGTATATGTGTTTGTACAAGTCAAGCTTGCGGGTGAGCTAGGATTCCTTCGCTTCTGCCCCTCGGAGGACAACTGTCAGGGTGTGGCTGAGGTTTGGGCTGGAGCTCTGCAGCTAGAGAAAGAGGCTCTTGTCTGGGAGGAGGGGAGAAGCTGGGGCCCCACACCTTCCCCGCAGGGGGCTCCACGAAGAAAAGAGGCAGCCAAGGGAGGTGGGAGTTTTCTGTCTTCTGTGGACCCCAGCCAAAGAGTGCTGTCAGAGTGTGGGGAGAATAGAGGATTTAGAAGGACAAATGGGGACTTTTGCCTTGCAAGGTGGAGGTAAGTTTCAACTGGCCTCTTGCTTTGCTTCAGCTCTAACCTTCTATAAATTTGGATTCCATGAGAAGGAAGACTTCAGACGGCAAATTCTTTGGAAGCCCATGGTGTGATTTCAATATCTCTCTGTTGACTGAATGATTGAATGTGCAAAATGGCTTCATGAGGGCACAGCCATGTTGATAAAAAACAGAGAAATACCATCTTTGTGAATCACTTGAAACCATTCCGGCAGATGCCTCAGTCGCTTCACCCTGTGCAGAGCCCTCGCCTGTGGTTACCCCATTCAGTCCCCAGAGCAACCACCAGACGTGGGTATTAGGAGTTGGGAAACCCGCTTTACAGATGGGGCCATGAGGCTGGGGACGGGGTGGGGTGCTTGCCCTGTGTGACAGTTTGCAGGGACATGATCAGAACCGGACCCTCCTGGTGAGGCTGGTGCCCCGCGCTCTGCTCTGCTCGCCGGACCGCCTCGGGGAGCCCACCCTCCTCCTCCGGCCCTGGCAAGGTTGAGAGTGGGCGACTTCAGGGATTCAGACTTCCTTTTCAGTGTCTCTTTCCTTCCTCCCAGGTGAATGGTGACATCCACCCCTCCAGCTTCTTGCAACCCAGAGTGTGGTCCTGGGATCACCAGCATCAGCAGTACCTGGGGGCCAGGTAGAAGCGCAGACTCGCAGGCCCCACTCAGACCTGCGGAGGCGGAATCTGCATCCTAACAAGGACTTCTCTGAGAGATTCGAATGTCGCTGAATCTGGGTTTATCTGGTTGTTTTCTCATGGCTAGACCAGAGTTATGGGCTGGGGGAAGGAAGACCGCAGAGGTGAAGAACCCTTCTCGTCACATCACACTGGGGCACATGCGATCAACATGGTTCACCACTGATGATGTCATACTTGCTCACCTGAGGTCCTGCCTTACCTCTATTTATTTATTTTTTAGGCGGCTGGCCAGTACTAGGATCCGAACCCTTGACCGCACGCTCTCACCAGCTGAGCTAACTGGCCAGTCCTTGCCTTACCTGTAACTTTCCCTTTTATCTTTCCCCAAGTCCGCAGAGTTTCCTTCCTGGTAACTGTTGTCATTGTTTTAGTAGTTAATAATATGTTTGTAGTGTGACATCTCCCCCACCCTGTGCATTTCTCCCTATGCCACCGAGTCTGCTGCTGTGATGCTTTTATTACTGACAAGAGGCATGTTGTCAGAACACTTCCTCAGCCAACAGAAGCCTCCTTCCAGCATGAAGCCTAAACGCTAAATGGAAGCTGCCCACCGGGGCCTAGAGGCAAACAGGAGGTTGGGCTTTGGACAAGCCAAGATATGCTCAGGGTGATTTAGGAAAGTGTATCCCACTCAAGTGGAAGGAGAAAATTTGAATTAGATTAGAAAGTGATTGGGAACATGGCTGTGCTGGACGTGTGAGGGAGGGAGGTCCTTAGACATGCTCATTGTTGGCATTTCTTTGTATTTATTTTACGTTCTGAACAATCCCTTTCAGTAGTGTTAGGCAGTATCTGTCTGCTTCTGCATTAACACAAGCCAGTTGTGTTCTCATTTTAGAATAGCGACTCTGAATGGGAAACGTCCTGCTGTCTTTCCCACTTTGGGCCTTCAATCTGCCTGTGCTCTTTGGGGTACCCCCCCATCCCCACCCTGAATCTAGGGCTACCTGTTGCTAAGTCATGGGAGAAGAAGTTAAGGCAATGCCACAGGAGCTCCACCAAGCAAACCTGATGCTCAGGAAAGAAAACTCTGGCCTCTGGGCAGAATTGATGTCTTTTGAGTCCTAAGTGTAGAAGTCGGGGAGGTGCCCAAGACTCATCCTAACCTGCCTCACCCTCTGCACCCTGCCTACCTCCCTTAGTGAAATCTGTAGAATCATGTCCAACTTCCAGAATTCTCCATTCATTGTCAAGTCTGCATGGTTTCAGGATGATCCAGAGATGGAGAAATAATGGTGTTTGTCCTTCCTGAAAGGACAAGTTATGATCAACAGTCAGTCATGTACATGCCAGGTAGGAGTCTGCCTTGGGAATGCTCTGTAGGATTCTTTGCCACCCCCAAAGAATGCGTAATGAGTCCAGATAATACGTCACTGGCCAGTTCTCCCTCAGGGATGGTGGTGCATGGTGGAGGAAGGGAGAGACAGTCAGCTACCATCACCATGAATTCTAGTTCACATGACATCCATTGTGGAAGAATGTTCTCAGCACTTACCTAGGATGAACTAGCCCTTCAACCCAGCTGGACATACCCTTGAGCCACACACTTCAACATGGAGAGATGAGGGGCAGACAGGCACCCCAGAGCTACTAGCAATTGCTTTCATCAGCTCTGTTCAATGGCAGCAAATGGAAACCCCCTAAAGTAGCTTGATATAACATGGCTGTAGAGGACTGCACTTTGACCCTTCCCTGGAGATGGGCTACAGCAGATGGGATTCAATGTGACCCCCACTCCACCAGACATGGATGACTGAGCCTGCCAGAGCCTTTCTCCTGGACATTTGGGCAAAGGCTGGATAGTAATTGGGACATCTCTGTGGCCACTTGAACTTGCACACTCTGGGGTTATGAGCAGCCATGTACAGCCTCTTGCACATGAGGGACTTCGTCTTAATAAGAGCATGAGACCATGGGGCCCAGAGAGAGAAGAGCTGCCTGGCTTTTAGGTTGTGCTCAGACCCAGGTGTGCCACCTGTCGCAGGGTTCCAGGGGACACCTGCATCCTTATGATGACTACCCTTTTTGCCTAAGTTAGCCTGAGTGGGTTTCTGTTAGTTGTATCCAAAGAAGCCTAAGACAGGTTATATTGTAGGGTTTAGAGAATGTCACAGAAAGGAAGGACAGGGAGCACACTGGAGCTCAGGAATTGGGAAAATTATGCATTGTGTCTCCTTCTCCCTTTCTCTTTCTCTCAATTTGCCCATGTGGTTCTTTTCTCACTCCTATTTATCTCAGCAGACTAGCGTTCTTTTTTTTTTTTTTCCCATCAATGAACCCCCAACCAAATTGTTTCCCTAGTCCAGGATCTACACAACCTTGGCTTCCAGCTGTCAGACTACAATCTCTATCTCTTAGTTTACTTATTTATTTTTTAAAGGAAGAAAATATTTTCATTTTTATTCATTTTTTTATATGGTGGCTGGCCGGTACAGGGATCTGAACCCTTGACCTTGGTGTTATCAGCACCATGCTTTAACCAAGTGAGCTAACTGGCCAGCATCTCTACCTCTTAGTTTAAATATGAAGGAGGGAGGGAGGGCGGGAGAGGGAGAGAGAGAGAGAGAAAGAGAGAGAGAGAGATGGAGAGAGAGAGGGGGAGAGAGAGAGAGAAAGAGAGAGAGAGAGAGAGAGGGAGAGAGAGAGAGATTGATTCTGCTTGGCTCAGTGCAGCCTACATCTTGGTTTCGTTTGGGTCAGTGTCCACTCCTGCTCACACTGACTGTGACTGGGGGAGAAAGAGGATCCCACAGAACATTGATCAGGACCCATTATTTAAAAGAAGAGACGGAACTCCAAGTCAAACTAGCATATGGAGAAAAGCAGAAATGGCTTGGTGCATGTAACCCATATGAACAGAGTGGAGAGGGCTTCAGGGCTTCAAGAACAACTGGATCCAGAAACACCAACATATCACTGGGGTTCTGCTCCTCTCTCCATGTTGGTTTCATTCCCTCATGTTGAACCTTCCTGTGGGAAATGGGGAAGACTGACAGCTCTAGGCTTATATCACTCCAAGTGAGACTCCAGGGTAAAGAAGGGCCTTCTGTCTCCTATTACCTGTATGTGCAATTCCAGTTAAGGAGCTGATCACCCTGGTTTGAGTCAAGTGCCCTTCTCTGGGCTGATCACTATAGCCAGGGGTGCGAGGATACTGTGATTGGCAGCCCCTGTATGTGCACATTGGGGTGGGGTGGGCTTTCTTAAAGAACAGAGCTGGTTGGAAGGGAGCTGTCCCACTGTGTTTGCTCTGCAGTGTGACACCCCTTTCAGGGGCTTGGGGTGTGGCAGACAAACTCACAGGGAAGCTGGGTGAGAAAGGTGGCAGGAGTGCCTGCAGGTCCTCTTCTGTGGTCCTGGTTAGCTCTCACTCGGAGGCCCGTCTTCGCGTATCTGAAGCATTCTGCTAACAGCCCTTTGGCCTCCTTTATGTTCTTGTTCTCCCTGGAACTTTAGTCTCCTGCTGTGACTCATTCTGCCTGGGCTCAGCCCCTGGAGGCCCACTCCCACTCTGGGGGAAGAGTCTCAAAGAAGGGCTCTGAGCAAGAGCCTATGACTCTTCCCCCCATGGGTTGGCACTGCTCACTGAGGCTGGAGGCCTTGGCTCTCAGGGGCCACTGGGGCCAGAAGAAGTCAGTTTATGGAAGAAATGGTCTGCACCAGGTACAGCACTCCAGGCCCAGGCATCAGGCCTGACGGATCCCAAGCTGAGCTGGCTTATGTCCCATGGAGGGTCTGAAGAGTAGCCCTTCTAGAAGCAATTATAAGCTCCCCTCTGTGTTGACTTCTGTCATCCCCAAGTCTTAAGCAAAGTTTTGTCAAATGCTAACAATAATAGAAGGACATTAGAGGTCAGAGGCCTGCAGGCAAACCTTGCCTTCAAAACAGACATGAGGAGACACCAGGATTACTTCACAGCTCTACTTGTCTCTCAAACAAGTCTGTTCAGACATCTTCAAATATGCATTTTAGCACTTCTCTCTGCCAGAGTGTTGACACTCGAGCTGGCTTTCCCAGGGCTGAGTGATGCCTCGGTGGCTCAGCAGGGTGGTGGAACACACTGCTGGTGCTCGGAGGCCCAGCCATAGCCAAGAGGCAGGGGCGTGAGCCAGGGGAGCATTCCTGCTTCTCAATCAGTGCCTTTTCTGTCTGCAAAATCCCTCAGCACAGACCACTTGATACATGTGGACAAATCTGTCCAGACTCTCAAAAGATACAATTCTTGGGAGTGAGGAAAGAGGAAGGACTGTTTTCTCCTTACCTGCTACCATCACTTCCTGTTCCCCACCTCTCAGGTCTGGCCCAGAAGATTCTGAGAGTGGATATAGGGGAGCTGAAGCTTGGGGACCTCAGTGGAGGCAGATGGTGGGTGAGGACCTTGACTCCTGTCTCACTGGGCAGCCTGGGGTGGTGCTGCCCTTGGGACCCACTATCCTGCAAGGGTAGGAACTGGCATCTAGTATGTTCTAATAAGTGCCAGGCTGGACACACCACTTGTGTTAATTCAGTAACCCCCCCTTTTTTTTAAAAAAAGATGACCGGTAAGGGGATCTCAACCCTTGGCTTGGTGTTGTCAGCACCACGCTCAGCCAGTGAGCAAACCAGCCATCCCTATATGGGATCCGAACCCGTGGCCTTGGTGTTATCAGCACCGCACTCTCCTGAGTGAGCCACGGGCTGGCCTCAGTAACTCCCTTTTAACAGCCTTTCTATTTTGAAAAAAATTAAACCTACAGAAAAGTTAAAAGAATAGTATAATAAACTCCTAAATACCTTTTCACTGATTACTAACGTTTTATTACGTTTGCTTTATTCTCTCTCTTTCTCTACACACAAACACACACACACACACATGTACACACACAGATATAATTATTTTAGTATTTTTTTGTGTGAGCCATCTGAAGACAAGTTTCAGACACCATAACTCCTCATTTCTAAATACTTCAGCACATATCTCTTAAGAACTAGGACATTCTCTTATAAATCCTTAGGACAATTACCAAATTAAGGAAATGTCATTGATGACACTATTATCTAATACACAGTCCATATTCAAATTTTGCTCTTTGTCCCAATACTTTCTTTTATAGCATTTTTTTTCCTGACTCAGGATCTGATCCTGGATTCCGTGTTGTGGTTGGTTGTCATGTCACTTTTCTTTAATCTGGCAAAGTTCTTCTCGATCTTTTTTGACTTCCGTGATACTGACATTCTGAAGAGTTTGGTTTCACGAGGGGACTAGAGAAAAGGGATTAGATTCAGTTTATTTTGTCCGTGACATGGACAGTGCATGAGGGATGCTCGTCCCCCTCAGCGTGTTAATCAAGAAGTGTAGGATGTCGGGGTGTCCTATTATTGGTGGTAACTTCGATCACTTGGTTAACTTGGTTCCTGACAGATCTATCCATAGTAAACGTTACTTTTTTCCCCTTTGAAATTAATCAGTACTCTGTCGGGAAATACTTTGAGACTGTCCCACCCCTCCCCCCAATAAACTCTTGCTCAATATTGTCAGCATCCATTGATGATTCTTTTTTTTTTTTTTCCTTTTTTTTGTCTTTTTTCGTGTCCGGCAACGGATCGCAACCCTCAGTGTCGCGCCTGTACCGGACCGGGACCGGCAACGGGACCGCAACCCTCGGCGTCGCACCCGCACCTCGCCCAGCCAGTGAGCGGGAACTGGTCTGTATGTGGGATCCGAACCCTCGGCGGGAGCGCCACCGCGCTCCCAAGCGGCGCACTGTAGCAGTGCTCCACCGGGCCGGCCCCATTGATGATTCTTGAATCAGTCATTACTATAATGGTTGCAAAATGGAATTGACTGCTCTCAACATTTAGAATTAGCTGCTGTTTATTATCTCATTTTCCAGATTAAGTCACTGAAGCTCAGAAAGGTCAATTAACTTGCCCAAGGCTACAAAGCTGTGGGATTCAGATTCAGGCCCGGCCAGCTCCAGAGCCTGCAGCATGCTGCTCCTCCAGCCATTAGATCTGGGAGATGTTCCCCCACCTCCACTGCACCCTCCCCCCCTTACTCCCCTCTCTAAATATGAGGCTGAGGCTCTGGACACAGTTAAATGGAAAGAAGTGAGTGTCAGTGTCATCTTTGCAACTCTCCATCCCCCAGCCTTTTCTCTAGCCCCCTTGTGAATCTTCCAAAAACTGATATCCACAGCAGGAGTCTCACAAAGAAGTCACCTGGATTATCCTGCCCCTCCCCAGTGATCTTGGAGAACAGGGAGAGTGGTGGCTGGCAGGAGCTGGGCTTTGCCATGCAAATGAGACATACATGTGCTTGGAGGAGGCCAGAAGGCACAGCTACAGGGCAACTGCCCTTGGAAGGGATTCTGATAATGCAGTGTGCACATGTGTGTGTGAATGTGAGTATGTGTGTGTGTATACAGTTGGGAGTTCTAGAAGGGAAAAAGGAGAGACGGAGGGAGTATATGTAGTGCTTAAAAGTACTGACTCTGGAGTCAGACTGCTGGAATTTGATCCTTGGGCCTGTGTAGTGGATTGAATTATGTCCCCCCAAAACTCCCTGACGCTTGAATTGTGTCTCCCAAGTTTTATGTATTAGAAACTTAGCCCCCACTGCAATTGTTAAGAGGGTGGGAGGTCCTATTATGGTAATTAAAAGGTGGAGTCTTGAAGATGTGATTAGATTGTAGGACCTGGCAGTAATGAATGGATTAATAATGGGGTTCAGGGGAGTGGTTCTGAGGGCTTTAAAAGAAGATGAGAGTCTCTCTCTCTCTCTTGTTCTCCCTGCTTCCACCATCTTGAATGTGAGACCCCTGGGTCACTGTCCCCACCACCAGATGGGCTTTGGACTTCCCAGCTTCAGAAACTGTAAGCAAATAAATTTCATTTTCTTTACAAATCACCCAGTTCCATGTAGTTTGTTATAAGCAACATAAACGGACTAATACAGCCCATCACCAGCCTGTGCGACCTTGTGCAAGTTACTTAACCTCTCTAGGCCTTGCTTTTGTCACCTGTAAAATGGACACCATAGTACCTACCTCATGAGGTTGTCTTGAGGATTAAATGGACTAATCTGTGTTTTGCCCAGGTGAGTTACTGCTCAGTTAATGTTGGGGGTGTGCCAAAGAGGAAGATGATGGAGGTGATGGTGGTGGTCAGAGGAGCCTTGAGGGGCCAGCCCCTAGGACAGTGTCTGCATCAGGAGAGAAGCCAGGCTGGCTATTTGACAGACCAGTGGGTGAGACAGAGGCAGGACGGATATTCCTGTTATGGGGCAGGGAGGGCCGGATGACTTACCTGTTTCACTTGTTTACACTTTATCTCTCACGTGCTTCCAGAAAGGCTTTGAGGTGGCTCATGATTAAGGCCTCAGGTGCCTCAGCTTGCTGAGATGGGAAAGGCCATGTTCCAGCTGGAGGATGGCTTGGGTGAAGCTGGCACAATTTGGTAGGTCCTGGGCTCACCCGGAGGGATGATGGAGTGCAGACTTCTGCAGCAAAAGGCATGGAAAATGAGGAACCAAGGAAAGAAAGCGGCCACCTGCCCCGGGCCAGACAGAGAGGGGCTAGAGGTTGGGAGTCTAGAGTAAACAAGGGAATGTGGGAGAGTGGGCACTGAGAGGGGGCCTGGAAAGGTCTATTGAATCTGGCTGGGCCATTTCCAGTATTTGCTCAGTTGGCTGTCTTTGGGCTTAGATCGTCCTGTTTTGATATTCTCATTGGCCAGTTCTGGGCCCTCCAGCTGCCAGTCTTCAGCCCTCTCTGCAGGAACCCCAACTTCTCATCTCTGGAGGAAGAAACTTTCTCTTGGGTTTCAGGTGCCTGTGGACTCAGGCTGGGAGGCTCGTTAGAGAAAATCCTGTCCTCCCCCCACCTCCTTAGCCACCCTCCATCCCAATCCCCACCCTCCACTCCCCTTACCCTCCCCCCACCCCCATCAGCATGAGCTGGGCCCCACCTGCCCCATCCCAATGCAGTCGGGATATCCTGATGGTCCATCTGTCTTTGTCTGGTAGCACAATGACAAGGAAGACCCTGGCCCCCACCCACTGGGAGCCCTTCTTTCTCAGGCCACCCCCTGGGGTCCTGAGCTTTGTCCCCCTCCCCCACACCATTTCCTGCCTCTTACCTTGAACATCCAGATTTGCCCCAGCCTCAGGTCAGCTCAGGTTTCCTTAGGCAGCATGTTGACAGCGTCCCCACATTACACCAAGTTTTGGCAAGTCCAGCCCCACTCTTTGACAGACTTTCTGTCACACTTCCTTACAGCTACTTAAACTGCACTTCACCGTGTCATGGAATACCTTCCATTTAGGGAGGTGGCGGGGTCTCCCCCAGGCAGGATTAAACATGATGACAGTTCCAAATAGGAAGGGGCTGGAATTTAGGCTAAAAGGTAAGGCAGGAAGACTGGAGGGAGGCAACCAGAAGTTATGGAGCCAGCTTCTGCCATGGGGTCATGGGGCTGTCCAGCAAGAAAGGTGGAGAGGAGAAACATGGGGCTTCCCTGCTTGGAGGATGCCCACCTCCACCCCTGCTCTGCAGGGGGAAACCCCACCCTGAGGTCAAGGAAGATGAGGTGAGCGCAGCTGGGGGAGAAGAGCAGGAGCATCAGGGCTGGAGGTGCACTGGCCTGGTCTCCTGAGGCCAGAGGGAGACAGGCTTTCTTGCAGGGACAAGGAGGGAGGAGGCAGGAGGCAGGAGGCAGGAGGTGCCTGGACAGACAACCATTGGCCATAGGCTGGCAAAAAGCATTCTTATAGTATGAGATGCATCCATGTGAGAGCAAAGCTCCCTGCTAGTAGGAGGGATTGTTGGCTGCAAGGAGCAGAAACTTACCGTACTTGCTCAACCAAAAGGTACAGGGATCCGAACCCTTGACCTTGGTGTTATGAGGACTGTTTTAAAACATAGCTGAGATTTTGTTTTTATCCAGGTATGGTGAAGCTTCACAGTTCCCAAGAGGAGGGGCACGCCACACCATACGGCGCCACACGAGGGAGAGAGGGGAAAGCAGGCGCAGGAGCCTTTATTGTGGTTTCCACAGGAAAGGCCAGGCAAGTCAAGGTAGGCAGATAGGGTTGGCTAGTTTGCAGGGGTTTTTAAAAAATTTCTGGCGGCTGGCCAGTATGGGTATCCAAACGATGACCTTGGTGTTATAAGGCTGTGCTTTAACCAACTGAGCTAACCATAGGGCTATCCAGTTTGAATCATTCTGGTGGGCCACAGGGGCTGTTTCTAGTTGTCTAGTACCTGGTCCTGGTCCAGGTCCTGGGTTGATTAGGACAGAGGAATATTGCCTTCTGGAGTGTAAGAGCTGTGGGAGAAGGTTCAGAGTATGGGCTTTGGACTGGTTGGTTTGCATATGAAAGGCACACTCCCCAG
The DNA here is from genome assembly GCF_000696425.1 of Galeopterus variegatus. Lineage (NCBI taxonomy): Eukaryota > Metazoa > Chordata > Mammalia > Dermoptera > Cynocephalidae > Galeopterus > Galeopterus variegatus. Next base: position 11,112 of record NW_007747321.1, read on the forward strand.
TGAGGTGAATTATTTGCTACCTCCAAGAATTGGCCAGCCCCAGGAGGGGCATTCTGTCCCCAGTCAGCTAGGTCCC
>NW_007747321.1:11675-12524 GCF_000696425.1 Galeopterus variegatus
ATTTGTTACAATCAATAAATCACACTAACACATCATTATCACCCAGAGTCCACAGTTTATATTAGGGTCACTCTTGGTGTTGCATATTCTATAAATTTTGACAAGTGTATAATGAAAGTTTCTTCCATATCTTTTCTGACTTGATAGCTCCTTTCTTTGTACTGCTGAATAATATTTCATTGGCTGTACCACAGTTTATTTACCCATCTACCTACAGAAGGACATTTTGGTTGCTTCCAAAATTTGGCAATTATGAATAAGGCTGTTATAAACGTCTGTGTACAGATTTTTGTATGGATGTAAATTTTCAGCTCATTTGGGTAAATATCAAGGAGCACAACTGCTGGATCATATAGTAAATGTATGTTTGATGTTGTAAGAAGCTGACAAACTGTCTTCCAAAGTGGCTGCACCAATTTGTACTCCACCAGCAATGAGNAAGAAGCTGACAAACTGTCTTCCAAAGTGGCTGCACCAATTTGTACTCCACCAGCAATGAGGGAGTGTTCCTGCTGCTCCACGTTCTTGCCAGCATTTGGTGTTGTCAGTGTTTCAGGTTTGACCATTCTATTAGGTGTGTAGTGGTATCTTGTTTTAATCTGCAATTCCCTATTGACATATGATGTTGAGCATCTTTTCATATGCTTATTTGCTATCTGTATATCTTCTTTGATGAGGTGTCTGTTCAGGTCTTTTGCCCATTTTTAAATCAGATTGTTTCTTATAACTGAGTTTTAAGAGTTCTTTGTATATTTTGGATAACAAACAGTCCTTTATCAGATATGTCTTTTGCAAATATTTTCTGCTAGTCTGGCATGTTTTCTCATGAAGAAATTATTTCTTTAATGG
>NW_007747322.1:0-5841 GCF_000696425.1 Galeopterus variegatus
CATGTTTTTAATTAAATAACTTTAATTGAGGTGAAATTCACATAACACGTGATCTGTTACAATTGCTTATTAGAAAGTAACACATTCCCTACATTGTTCTATGACATGGGTACAATGCATATTCGTATGTGAATAAATAATCTATTATGAAAGGGGACTCAGGTATTACCATAATAAGTTATCTTACATATGGCAGCAGACTTAATAGAAATTTAAATATACAGTGGAGCAAAATTATTAGAATGTAAGTACATTGTACATACTCTAAGATGCTCAGATGTGATTTATCCTTATAGGTTTTTGTATTAATCAGAAAATAGTATATTTGAGTGTGGTACTTTTTTTTTTTTCCTTTTTGTCTTTTTTACTGACCGGTAATGGGATTGCAACCCTCGGTGTTGCGCCCATACGGGGGACCGGCAATGGGATCGCAACCCTCGGTGTTGCGCCCGCACCGCGCTCAGCCAGTGAGCGGGAACCGGTCTCCACATGTGATCCGAACCCTCGGCGGGAGCGCCGCCCTCTCCGGTGCGCCACTGGGCCAGCCCAAGCGTGGTACTTTTAAAATACTATTATTTCTTTTTTCTATAACAGCTCTATCAAGATGTATTTCACATACCATACAATTTGCCCATGTAAAGCGTACAGTTGGCTTTTAGTGTATTTCTAGAGTTGTGCAACCATCACCTTATTTCTTCATTCCCCAAAAAACCCTCTTCCCCAGTAGAAGTCACCCTTCATTTTCCTTTAATGCCCCCAACCCCAGCCAGCTACTAATCTACTTTCTGTCTCTATAGATTTGCCTATTCTGGAAATTTCCCATAAATGAAGGCATATAATAGGTGGTCTTTTGTATCTAGCTTCTTTTACTTAGCATAGTGTTTTCAAGATTCAGGTTGTAGCATATATCAGTACTTCATTCCTTTTTATGGCTGAATAATATTCCGTTGAATGGATATACCACATTTTAGGTGTCCATTCATCAGTTGATGAACTCCAGGTTGTTTTCACTTTTTGGCTATTCTGAATAATGCTGCTATGAACATTTTTTTTTTTTTGGCAGCTGGCTGGGATAGGGATCTGAACATTCTGTATTTCTTTGTGTCAACATAAAGAATATTTGACTATTTTTTGAGGTCGGGGACTTTCACACTAATACTTTATTTTGGCTTGTAAATACAATATGGGGAGGAATCCTAATTTAATGAATAAATTCAGAATAATGTTATAAAAATATTATTTGTAGATAACGAATATTACCATGACTAGTTTCAGTTATTCTTTGTTTTCACTATTTTTAAACCTTGGTTACCTTCTTAACCACTGGTTCTATATTAATTAGAATTTAGTTATTGATCATTCTTTAAAACTCACAGGAGCTACTCATTCCTAAAGTTTATCACTTCGTACAATTTCGCAACATACTTATAAATTCTGAGAGAACTCTGTAGTGTGTATATTAGCACACGGTACACACACACACACACACACACACACACATATAAATACCTGCAGTTATTAAAATAGTCACATTCTACTCCCTGTCTATAATGGATTGTTATTCCAGGGTCTCATTTCTTTTCTTAAATTACTTAACCAAATCTGTGGTTGGTATATGGTTGAAACGGGAAAATTCAGTTGTTTTTATCTGTAAACTTTTCAGATTATAATCAACATTTTTTTAAAGGACTTAAGTCAAATGAACATTACTCAAATTCCTAGGTGTGTGCGAGATCAATAAATTTAGAAAAAGCTTCAGAGTCTTTGAAAGGAAATATGGCTGCTTTTCTAAAGTAAGTATGTTTCTTTTCTTTTTAAACTTTGAACTTAGTCCTGTGAAAAAAGTATCTTTTATTATTTATCTTTTTGTATTTGTTCTGCATATCTTATAACTGGGCAGTAACTGGTGTTTGAGAACCAGTTAAGTTCAAATTTGTGTAGCCACATGAAACTTTAGGTTTATATAGTTACTTTTTTTGTGTATTGTGGCACAGAATTCACAATTTTAAAATAAAGACCAAAGGGAAAATTTAAAATTTGTTTCAAAATATTATTGTACAATTAATGAAATGGTGGCTTTTTAACTGGCTTATTAATAAAAATTAGTTGATATGATTGTTTTTCCCAAACTAAATTATAAACGTTTTTGTTTTACAATATTTCTTACTGATCTAGGAATGTGTGTCTGGGGTTGGAAGATCTACAGTATGTTTTCATGATTTCTTCACATGAGCTTTTCATTACATTGTTGAAAGATAAAGAACGAAAGCTACTTGTTGATCAGATGAGGAAGAGATCCCCTAGAGTAAATCTGTGCATTAAGCCTGTAACTTCATTTTATGATATCCCAGGTTAGCTCTCTAGTCTGCCAGCTAAAATGTTGGCACATTTTGCCCTTTTGTTCAAATTAATATTGGAATATATTTGAGGATTTCCTCTTGTTTTAGTTTATGCTTGTGTTGGTAATTAATAGAAATTTACGTGTCTTCCACAGTCACATTTCTGTATGAGCAGTTAAGTGCTGGGACTCTGCTGAGCCTATGGTTAATGAAGATTTAGGTCTAAATTCATAACAGATTTTAGCTGGGGAAATAGACCAAGGTAACAAACCCTGCTGCTAATACAAGGGTACTTCAAAAAGTTCATGAAAAAATGGAATTGAAAGATAATACAAATCTTTCCATGAACTTTTTGAAGTAAGAGGTAAAAACTAGAAGGGGGAGGGGAGTGGTAAAGGATGCTGGGACCAAAAAGAGTGCAGACTTTCGTGCATTTTAGCCTGTATCACTTTGCTCCCATCTGCTGCTGGCTAAATGTTCAGCTTTGGCCACGTTGCCATTTTTGCCTTATTTGTTTGATGATTTTTTTCTTTTTTTGTCTTTATATATATAAATAGGAAAACAGTACTGTTCATAAAATAGGAAATGGAAGCTGTAAAACAATACAGATGAGACAGAATTCAGTTGGTTTAACAAAAGACAAATTTTAGCTGCTTTTGACCCTTACTAGATTTAAACTGGTTGAAAATCCAGTTGTAAAGGAAAAGGATAACATTAACACATACAAAATGCTGGAAGCACATTATTGAAGACTGTCTGATAGCTGAGCTGTAATTAGGGATTTTAGTGATCATTTTTGGTTCTCTGGGAAGGGAATACCTCCTCCTCCTTTTCCTCTCCCCTCAAAAAACACATTCTTGGTGATTTTACTCAGAATTAACATTTTTTTTTTTTTGTCTTTTTCGTGACCGGTAAGGGGATCACAACCCTTGGTGCGGGGTTGCCCGCACCGCGCTCAGCCAGTGAGCGCACTGGCCAGTCCTATATAGGATCCGAACCCGCGGCGGGAGCATCGCTGCGCTCCCAGCACCGCACTCTCCCGAGCGCGCCATGGGGCCGGCCCAGAATTAACATTTTATATGTGCTTTCATTAACACATTATGTTCAAATGTAGGGATCTGTGTATGTAAGTTAATTCTTTTTTTGGGGGGGGGGGATGAGAGTGGCTGGATTTAAGGGAGGGCAAGGTTTAAAGGAGAACTGGGAATTTTTTTTTTTTTAAACAAGATGACCGGTAAGGGGATTTTAACCCTTGACTTTGGTGTTGTCAGCACCACACTCTCCCAAGTGAGCTAACCGGCCATCCCTATATAGGGATCTGAACCCGTGGCCTTGGTGTTACCAGTACCACACTCTCCCAAGTGAGCCATGGGCTGGCCCTGTAAGTTAATTCTTTCTGTATATCCGACATAGTTCATTCCATGAACCAATTATTGACTTTTACCTTTGTTTATATTTTCACTATTTAAATACATTCATTTATTAGATGCAGATATAATACAAGTTGCATTGTTTTCTATATGAGGATAAAGTTAATATACAATTTACGTTATGTTGAATGAATCAGTTCTCAAGATGATAGCTGCTTTTAACTTTAAGCATACATAGTTTCAATAAATTGTCATTCTTGTATTTATAGGTTTGTGTATATCTCTCAATTAAATCACTATTGAAATAGAAATCTCTTTTTCCTTTCTTAGCCTCAGCAAGTGTCAACATTGGCCAATTGGAGCATCAACTTATATTGTCAGTGGATCCCTGGAGGATTAGACAGATTTTAATTGAATTACATGGTATGACTTCAGATCGCCAATTCTGGACAGTGTCTAATAAAGTAAGAAATTCATGTATATTTTATGGGGTTTAAACATACAAGTTCAGTGAAATAAAAAGTTGCTTTAAACATTATTGGGCTACCTTAGTATTGGTGCTGTTTATTAGCGTTAATTTTTAAGATGAAGTATAGCATCACAGTTAAGAGAGGGGGTTCTAGGACTAACTGCCTGCCTAAGTTTGAATCCCATCTTTGTATTTACTAGCTGTGTAATCTTAAACAAGTTATTTAACTTCTGTGTGCTTCAGTTTTCTCATTTGTAAAATGGGAATAATAGTACCTACTTCATAATATTGTGAGGATCATGTGAGTTAATACATATAAAACTAGTTTTCAAGAGTTGGCCGATTAACTCAGTTTGTTAGAGCGTGGTATTGATAAGGTCTAGGGTTCAATTCATGTTACTGGCCAGCCACCAAAAATTAAATAAATAGAACTAGTTTTTGTGTCTTTTTCTATAGGCTGTCCTTCAGAAAGTTCTACTTCATTTAATTATTTATTACTGGCTCATTACAGTGAATATGTTCATTTAGATTAGCCTTTTATTATGGCAGTCATTTCCTTTTCTCGTTAAAAAATGATCTATGATTTTTTTTTGATTGAAAGTGTTTTTGTTTTTTTGTTGGCTGGCCAGTATGGGGATCCAAACTCTTGACAGTGAAGTTAAAGCACCACATTCTAACCAACTGAGCTAACCAGTCAGCCCTGATTGAAGATTATCAGAAGATTCTTGTTTAGATTTGGCATTCTCTATGTGTATGTATTTATGTATTTTTATATCTTCTAGTGGGAAGTACCTTCTGTCTATAGTGGTGTTATCCTGGGAATTAAAGACAATTTAACAAGGGATTTGGTTTACATTCTCATGGCCAAAGGTTTGCACTGTAGTAGTGTTAAGGTGAGTGAAAGTGTGCATCAAAGACCTGTTAAGAATATGCTTTAATAATTTTAGTGGGAAATCAGGAATCAGAACCTGTTGTTTTTTCCTCATCCTAAAACTATAGTCAAAGGCCTAAAAGATTTTAAAAGGTGTTTTAGTTTGTTCTTTGTCCTTTACCCTTGTAATTATACCAGAATGGTCTTAAACGTATGGATACTGCTCTATGCCTTTTTAAAAATCTAGACAACATGAAAAGGTGTTATTTGTATTCTTTAGGATTTAGTTATTGAAGATTATGTACCAAGATTGGAAAAAAATCCCTTAATATTACTTTTGTAGTGTATTTTACGTAAAGAGTTTGTGGTCTGTTTGGGAAGTTAACAGATAAGTGAAATGTTATATAAGAATGTAATTGCACATCTAATAGTGTAGTAAGTTCCATAGGAGGGTGAAATACAGTATTTGGAAGTCAGAAGTCCTGAGCTAAATCTGAGGCTTAAATAAGTTAGCTCGATAGAGAAAAAAATGAAAGATGTTAAAGACGGAGTTTGATACCATGAGGAAAGCTCAAAGAGGAGAAATAGGACATAGTGTATGAGGGGACTGGAAGCAGTAAGCTACTGTTAGAGTGTCATTTGTTATGTGAGGTGAGGCGGGGGTGATAAGGCTAGATGGGGAGGCAAGACCCCGAGGTAAAGACTCCTGTGAGCTTTGGTAAGGGGATTGGTGTTTATAGACCAGCAGTCTTCTAGCTGAATTACACGACTAGAAAGAATCCAAGATGTAGA
>NW_007747322.1:5851-7960 GCF_000696425.1 Galeopterus variegatus
TTTTTTTTTTTGATTGAAAGTGTTTTTGTTTTTTTGTTGGCTGGCCAGTATGGGGATCCAAACTCTTGACAGTGAAGTTAAAGCACCACATTCTAACCAACTGAGCTAACCAGTCAGCCCTGATTGAAGATTATCAGAAGATTCTTGTTTAGATTTGGCATTCTCTATGTGTATGTATTTATGTTTTTTTATGTCTTCTAGTGGGAAGTACCTTCTGTCTTTAGTGGTGTTATCCTGGGAATTAAAGACAATTTAACAAAGGATTTGGTTTATATTCTCATGGCCAAAGGTTTGCACTGCAGTAGTGTTAAGGTGAGTGAAAGTGTGCATCAAAGACCTGTTAAGAATATGCTTTAATGATTTTAGTGGGAAATCAGGAATCAGAACCTGTTGTTTTTTCCTGATCCTAAAACTATAGTCAAAGGTCTAAAAGGAGATTTTTTTTTTTGTCTTTTTTCGTGACCGGCAACGGATCGCAACCTTCTGTGTTGTGCCCGTACCGGACCGGGACTGGCTACGGGATTGCAACCCTCGGTGTTGCCCCCGCTCCTCGCTCAGCCAGTGAGCGGCCGGTCTCTATGTGGGATCCGAACCCTCGGCGGGAGCGCTGCTGTGCTTCCCAAGCGGCGCACTGTAGCAGTGCGCCACCGGGCCGGCCCCCTAAAAGGAGATTTTAAAAGGTGTTTTGGTTTGTTATTTTTCCTTTACCATTGTAATTATATGAAAATGGTCTTAAACGTATGGATACTGCTCTATGCCCTTTTAAAAATCTAGACAACATGAAAAGGTGTTATTTGTATTCTTTAGGATTTAGTTATTGAAGATTATGTACCAAGATTGGAAAAGAATTCCTTAATATTACTTTTGTAGTGTATTTTACGTAAAGAGTTTGTGGTCTGTTTGGGAAGTTAACAGATAAGTGAAATGTTATATAAGAATGTAATTGCACATCTAATAGTATAGTAAGTTCCATAGTAAGTAGGGTGAAATACAGTATTTGGAAGTCAGAAGCTAAAACTGAGGCTTAAATAAGTTAGCTCGATAGAGAAAAAAATGAAAGATGTTAAAGACGGAGTTTGATACCATGAGGAAAGCTCAAAGAGGAGAAATAGGACACAGCGTATGAGGGGACTGGAAGCAGTAAGCTACTGTTAGAGTGTCATTTGTTATGTGAGGTGAGGCAGGGGTGATAAGGCTAGACGGGGAGGCAAGACCCTGAGGTAAAGACTCCTGTGAGCTTTGGTAAGGGGATTGGTGTTTATAGACCAGCAGTCTTCTAGCTGAATTACACGACTAGAAAGAATCCAAGATGTAGACATTGTAGTTTTAAGGAAAGCAGTTTGTAGCTTCTCAACTTCTCTTTCATAAAATTAATCTTCCTGAAAACACTCCTAGAGTCTACATGATGTCGGTTCTCCATTCCCACCCTTTTTTTTTTCACAATTGTAATTTTCCTGCTTGTTTAAAGAAAAAGGCTGGTGGGAGGCATACTGTAGCTTTACAGTAAATTTTAAAACCAAGTGCTGTAAGTCCTCCTTTTTTGTTGTACTTGAAAATCACTTTGGATATTATATGTCATTTTAGAACCAGCTTTTCAATGGCATAAAAGATCCTGCTGAAATTTTGATTCAGGTTGCAGTGAACGTGTAAAGCAATTTGGGGAGAATTGATAACTTAACAGTATTGACTCTTTCAATTCATGAACATAGTATATCTCTTTTATTTATGTTTTTGATTAATTTCATCAGTGTTTGGTGGTTTTCAGCATACAGATCTTGCATGTACTATGAGTATTTTGTTAGATTTATCCCTAAACGCATGTATGTCTTAGAAAATAGAAACAAAGTATAATTTGTTATTTAAAAGTCAAGATTTTCACTACACTATAAATAATATCCGTAGCATCTTTAAACCTCATGCTAAAAAATACTTCTCAACCTGAAAATTTATATAAGAAAGTAAACACTTTTACAAAACTGTTCTAAGAGGGAAATGAGCAAAGAATCTTTTGAAGGCAATGCTACAGGCCAGTGGTGCTCGAAGTATGGTCCTCACACCAGCAGCATCAGTGACATTTGGGAACTTGTTAGATATGCACATTGTTGGGCT
>NW_007747322.1:8823-12524 GCF_000696425.1 Galeopterus variegatus
GTTCTCTTCTATCCCTCCTAACTCTTGTGCCACATGTAGCTAGTGGCTGCCATATCGGATAATGTAGACAATTGTAAACCATTGAAAAGTTTTAATGGGGGTATGTAGTCAGCAGCTTTTCTTCTTCCATACCTGAAATAACACTTATTGAGCACAGAGACTATTTTGCAATTTCATATACATTTATTCTTTTATTTATTCACAACAAACTGTGTAGAAGGTGTTATCTCAATTTTATAGGTAAGAAATCAGAGACTCAAAGGTATTAAATTGTCCAGGGTCACACAACTAGTAAGTGGCACAAGAGTTAGGAGGGATAGAAGAGAACATATTAGAGAAGTGTTTACAAGGTAAAATCTAGAAGTAATTGGTAATTGATTTGATGTGGAAGGCAAGAGGGAGAAAAGAATCAAGGATGATGCTCAGGTTTCTGGTTTGGGTGTCGGAGAATGGATGGCAGTATCAGCAAGTGTACAGATAAAAACATTTTGAAGGGCAGATTATGAGTTTATTTTTACAGTGTTTAATTTGAGGCTGCAGTTATTAACACAAGCCTGAAGCTTAGGGAATGGTCTGGACTGGAGTTACAAGTTTGGGGGTCATCAAAGATCACCCAGGAAAAATATACAGAGCATGGACAATTAGGGAATGCAGCACAGGACCCAAGAAAGAGTACTATGGTAGGTGTGAGGACTGGGCAAATGTGCAGTCACAATAGCCAAGAGAAAAAGAGAACGTCAAGTAAAAGGCAGTGCACAGCAGTGGGATGCAGCTCCTAATTCCAGTAAGAAAATGGAAAATGTTCAGTATCTGCACAATTAGAAGATCTTTGGTTTGTGAGAATTGTTTGTAGTGATGGGGGCAGAAGCCAGGTTGTTGGAATGAATGAGGCATGTGGAGAGAGAAAATGAGTAAAGAATAGTCTTTGCAAAAATTAAAGTGAGGGGCCAACCCCGTGGCTCACTCGGAGAGTGCGGCACTGGGAGCGCAACGGCACTGGGAGCGCAGTGGCGCTCCCGCCGCAGGTTCGGATCCTATATAGGGATGGCCGGTGCGCTCACTGGCTGAGCAGTGCAGGCAACAACAAGCCAAGGGTTGTGATCCCCTTACCGGTCACAAAAAAAAAAAAAAAAAAGAAAAAAGAAAAAAAAACATTAAAGTGAGGTGGGTAGGAAAGGGCTCAGGTCGTAGCTGATTTGATTTATTAACCTATTATATATGGGAGGGAGGAATGCGTAACAGGCCAAATAGCGATGACAGTGTATATTGTTGAGTATAATAATAATTCTGATTTGAGCATCATATATTACATACAACTATTGATATTCAACGCTGATGTACAGTCAACTAAGTTACAATAAAACAGAACAAAATAAAACCCTATTATATAGGATAATAGGGTAGTATGCAAAGATTGTAGAACGTGAAACCTGTTGAAAGATCTAAGGTCTAATTCTGAGTATCTTAGGTTGGGAAGGGTGCTTGTCATAGAGTTTTACACTTGTTTAATACAGAGAAGTCTGTTATAATCTGTGGAAAACTGATTTAGTAATATAGCATGTATTTTATATTGATTATTGGATTTTTTTAAATTGCAAAATAATTAAATATTTATTGGAATTAAATTAACAGTACAGAGATGATAAAGAAAAAGATAATCTAGTCTCACTCTCCAAGATAAGCAGTGTAAACCATTTAAATTAATCCTCTTTGTTCTGTACTCATAGAGATGCATTTTGTGTCTCCAGAGACTCAGGCTGTTTTGTTATTTCTTTTCATAGGACTTTTCCCATGCTAAACAGCTGTTTGCTGCTTGTTTGGAGTTGGTAACAGAGTTCTCACCAAAACTTCGTCAGGTCATGCTGAATGAGATGTTGCTTTTGGATATTCATACACATGAAGCTGGAACGGGGCAATCAGGAGAGAGACCTCCTTCTGACCTTATTAGTAGGGTGCGAGGATACCTGGAAATGAGGCTTCCTGGTAAGACTGTTTCACAGGGACAAATTTCAGAAATTCAGTACTCAAATAATTGTAGGGGAAAATCTAGAAGACTTGACTTTTTACCATCTATAAAAAAGTTATTTATCTTCTAAAATAGAATTTGGGTTTGGAGTTCACTTAAAAACATTGGGGAAAATAGAGGAAACTGTTCATTTCCTAGGATTTCCATTACACAGTACCACAAACTGGGTGTCTTAAAACAGCAGCACTTTATTCTGTCACAGTTTGGAGGCTAAATGTCTGAAATCAAGGTTTTTGCAGGGCCATGTTCCCTCTGAAGGATCTGGGAACAATCCTTTCTTGCCTCTGGTGGCTCCTGGCAATCTTTGGCATTCCTTGGCTTGTAGCTGCATCACTTAAGCCTTTGCCTCTGTCTTCTTGTGTCATTCTTCCTTATATATATCTTGTCTTCTTATAAGGACACCAATCATTGGATTTAGGTCTGCCCTAATTTAGTATGCCCTCACTTAACTAATTATATCTGCAAAGACCCTATTTCCAAATAAGGTTACATCTGAGGTTCCAGGTGGACATTAATTTTGGGGGGATGCTGTTTAACACACTACAAAAGCTATGTTGCGATTTTAAGATTCCTATTAAAAGAATCAAAATGTCATTGAGTGTACAGGTTGTATTTCCTCATTACTGCCGTAAAATTCCCTGAAACTGATTGGCAATGATCCAGGAATTCACTTGTGGCTTTCTTAAGAACAGACTTTGGGTGNTGCTATGTTTAAAATGAGAAGGGCCCAGCATCCTGCTGTAGGGAAAAATAATAAAACAAATAAATAAAATGAGAAGGAAAGGTTAGGTTCTTTCAAACAGGAGGAACAAGAAATGGATTTTTCCCCCACAGGCACGATTCCTGTCTTTGACTTTGGCTACTCCTCAGTTATGGACTGAGTTACCCAAGTTCAGCATAGATTCCTGAATGTGATGCTCTTATAGTTCTGTACTTCAGTGCCACCGTGAGAGTCATGGTGGGGAGGCATGCTCTCTCCTTGGGTCAAGATTAGCGGGTGGGGGCTGGCTGGTTAGCTCAGTTGGTTAGAGTGCCACCTTTTAACACCAAGGTCAAGGGTTCGGATCCCTGTCCCGGCCACTTGCCAAAAACCAAAACAAACAAAATCATTTCCAAAAAAAAAAAAAAAAATTAGCGGGTGGGAGGAGTGTCATCTGCCACCTTCACCCCACTCCCTTTTTTAGGAAAAATGCTGCTCTCTAGTTGTATAAGGCCAATTTTGAATACATGCCCTCTATAGAATGCAGAAAGAGAAGCACTCTTTTATGTGGGTTGAGCTGGCTTTATTTATTTATTTAATTTTTTTTCCCCCTTTTTGTCTTTTTTACTGACCGGTAACGGGATTGCAACCCTTGGTGTTGCGCCTGCAGCGCGCTCAGCCAGTGAGCGGGAACCGGTCTCCATATGGGATCCGAACCCTCAGTGGGAGCGCTGCCGTGCTCCCAAGCGGTGCACTCTCCAGTGCGCCACCGGTCCGGCCCTGAGCTGGCTTTATTATCAGGAACAAGAAGTGATCTTAACTGACAACAGATCCAACTTTCAGTTATAATAGAAATAATGGCTACAATTTAATTATTCTAAGACCAGTCATGTCTTTTGGGAGAGACCCCCAACTTTACATACCTTTGTAGCAAAGCATGTTGGCTTTCTGTTCAGACATATGTCCTTGTTATGT
>NW_007747322.1:15601-16845 GCF_000696425.1 Galeopterus variegatus
GGAGCGCCACCGCGCTCCCAAGCGGTGCACTCTCCAGTGCGCCACCGGGCCGGCCCTTAAGAACCATTTCTGTAGTGAGCCAGTATTACTAATGGAGAATGCCCGGTGAACAAAGGATGCCTTGGAGCCAAGGCCTGCCTTTGACAAAATGTATAAAACTCAATGACACACATGCATTTGGGGAACTAATTTCACTTCTGTCCTCATTCCTTTAGATAATGGTGCAAATAGTGTATTTTAATTTTATTTTGCTGTGTTCTTGTGCATCTTTTTTTGTCACCTCAAATCTCTTTTTTGAAATAAGGTGAGATATACATAAATTCAGTGGCCAAAGGCACTGTCTTTTTAGAAATATAGGTACTCTGGAAAAGCAGAAGTTTAGTAAATCTCCCCACTTTAAGTTTGAACATTGTTTTCTAGGATTCATTGTGGTTTCTTTTTCTTTTTCCTGAAATATGTTAATACTTGAAATTATTGGGCTGGCCCGTGACTCACATGGGAGAGTGCGGTGCTGATAACACCAAGGCCATGGGTTTGGATCCCTGTATAGGGATGGCTGGTTGGCTCACTTTGGAGAGCGTGGTGCTGACAACACCAAGTCAAGGGTTGAGATCCCCTTACTGGTCATCTTTTGAAAAAAACCAAAACAAACAAACAAAACCCCCTGAAATTATAAACTTTGAGTTACAAAAATTTACAACATATTAGGGTATATTTAATAATTATTTCTAAAGAGGTAATGTTCAAAACAAGTCTGAGTTATTTTTCTTAATCCTTTTTATATAAAAGTTTCTGGTACAGTAGATATTTTGAATGAATGGATGATTTGTCTTTTATAAGTTACATTTTTATCTGAAAAAAATTATTTAAAAGGAAAAATATATTAACTCAGATTTATTACAATTTTGTTATATGGGCTACCTCTTTCTTTGCTGTAAATGTGCTAAAAGTTTATACCATGCCATTTTATACTTGTTTTATTTGTGTGATTATTGTCTGCTCATTTGAATTGTAAATTTCTAGAGGACAGGTATCAACTCGTAAACTTTCACAGTAGAGTGTTGGGCCTCTAAGGGATAGATAATTTTGCTGATTAATAGTGGGGACCATGGCAGTGAATGTTAGGAAATGTTAAAAAAAAGTATAAAGTGTTAGTATTTTTCTATTTTTTATCTGTAGCTATTGGTTTTTTTTTTTTTAATTTTTATTTTGTCAATATACAATGTATATGATTATTATGGCCC
>NW_007747322.1:17705-18996 GCF_000696425.1 Galeopterus variegatus
CTTTATACTACTTTGGGAACTTGTCTAATTTCTATGATACAATGTAGGATTGGACAAACACGTGTTGGTTTGTAGATAAAAGCATAGTTTTTGATGATTTAGTCATTAAACTTTGCCCTTTCTAAAATTTTTTTCTAATACCTTGTAATTCATGAGAATGTAAACACAAATTATTTGGTTAACAGACAATACTTTGGTATAATCATCAGGTAATGAAAGATTAGTGAACTTTTCTTGCTTTGGTTGCTATGATCAAACTCGAGCTGGTGGAAACCGACAAGGATGCACTTTTACCCGTCCTTTATTTGAACACCTTAGCTTTCTTTAGAACCTGCTTACTCCTGTAAGTTTGATATGCCTGAACCTATAGCATATTTGTTAATGAACTAATAACGTGTTTGCTCTAATACTTATATGAAAGAATTCGTTCAGTAAATTGGTTGTAAGTTGTTTATTTGGTCTTCCTTCTTAATTATATCTGTCCTCTACAACCTAAATGCTTTCTGAGGACAGGATATATCAAAACTAAAGAGAAACTGGAGGGTTTTCCAAAGCTTATATCTTTCATGTGTTAATATTATAGATATCCTGAATAAATAGTGGGCTTTTCTCTCTTTCTGGTCTTATAGTTAAAAAGCCAAAATAAAACATTTGGTGATTTAACATTTTTATAAGGCTTCCCCTCCCTTTTGGGGGTACATTTAGTCCTTCAAATTTCCTGATTTCTTTTCTTACTGTTCCTATTACCTTTTATGGTTCTTCCTTATCTGCCCCCACCTTGTCTTTAATATCTAGTCTTTTAAATCTGTGCTTATCTGGGAACTCTTGTAAGCCTATACCACTTTTCTGTATTTGTCTTTGGTTATTTGTTTCTTCCTTCATGTTTCATTATGTCCTTTTAAAAACTGAGCTCATTTCATTTTAACCCTTTGAAGGTTTATTGATTTATTTAGTTTTTCCCTCCTTTTCCTCTTCTTTATAATTGTTCATAAAAATTTATCATCATACTTGAATCATCCTTTTCTTTGGAATTTCAGACATTGGATCATATCTGTCTTTTTAGTGAACTTTCTGGGATATGAGTTTCCAATATATAGGGTACTTGTCTGATTATGCCCAACAGTCTCTTTTTAGCCTTTAATAAACTCTCAGAAGAGGAACCATTTGGTTCCAGGGTTTTTGTCATTTCCACTTAGAATCATAGCGTGTTGCTCAGTGTTAAGACAGAACAGTAGCTCTTCTCTTTGCTTCTCCTAGCAGTGAATTCTGTGAAGCTGCACACCAGGAGAGG
>NW_007747323.1:0-385 GCF_000696425.1 Galeopterus variegatus
TTAGAGTTGATAAATGATTTCAGTAAAGTTGCAGGATACAAAATCAACACACAAAAATCAGAAGTGTTTTTCTACTCCAACAATGAACTGGCAGAAAAAGAAATCAAGAAAGCTAGCCTGTTTACAACAGTCACCAAAAAAATAAAATACCTAGGAATCGCTTTAACCAAGGAGGTGAAAGGTATCTACAACAAGAACTACAAATCACTGTTGAAAGAAATTAAACAGGATGCAAAAAGGTAGAAAGATATTCCATGCTCTTGGATTGGAAGAATCAACATTGTGAAAATGTCCATATTACCTAAAGCAATCTACAGATTCAGTGCAATCCCCATCAAAATACCAATGGCATTCTTCACAGAAGTAGAAAAACATTACATTCATA
>NW_007747323.1:2749-6386 GCF_000696425.1 Galeopterus variegatus
CATAACACTACCTGACTTCAAATAATACTGCAAAACTATAGTAACCAAAACAGCATTGTACTGACATAAAAACAGACACCCAGACCAATGGAACAGAATAGAAAACCCCAAAATCAACGCAGGTACTTATAGCCAACTGATCTCCAACAAAGGCCCCAAGAACTTATTGGAGAAAAGACTGACTCTTCAATAAATGGTGCTGGAAAAATTGGACACCTGTTATGTAGAAGAATGAAACTAGACTTGTACCTCTCGCCATATACCAAAATCAACTCCACATGGATTAAAGACTTAAATATAAGACCTGAAATTATGAAACTACTAAAAGAAAACATAGGAGAAACAATTCAGGAAGTAGGACCGGGCAAAGACTTTATGAATATGACCCCCAAAGCACAGACAGCAAAAGGGAAGAATAAACAGATGGGATTATATCAAACTAAAAAGCTTCCGCACAGCAAAACAAACAATTAACAGAGCAAAAAGACAACCCTACAGATTGGGAGAAAATATTTGCAAACTATGCATCTGACAAAGGATTAATATCCAGAATATACCAGGAGCTCAAACAACTTAACAGTAAAAAAACAAATAACCTAATTAAAAAATGGACAAAGGAGCTGAATAGGCATTTCTCAAAGGAAGATAAACAAATGGCCAACAGACACATGAAAAAATGTTCAACATCACTCAGCATCAGGGAAATGCAAATCAAAACCACACTGAGATATCCTCTCGCCCCACTTAGACTGGCTATTATCAAAAAGAAAGAGAACAGCAAATACTGGCGAGGATGCAGAGAAAGGGGAACCCTCGTATACTGTTGGTGGGACTGTAAATTGGTGCAGCTATTATGGAAAATGGTATGGAAGTTCCTCAAACAACTGCAGTTCGAACTGCGATAAAATCCAGCAATTCCACCACTGGGTATATACCCAAAGGAATGGAAATCGTCATGTTGAAAGGATACCTGCAAGCCCATGTTTGTCGCAGCTCTATTTGCAATAGCCAAGAGTTGGAACCAACCTAAATGTCCATCATTGGATGACTGGATAAGGAAAATGTGGTACATGTACTCAGGGTACTATTCTGCCATGAAAAAAAAAGAATGAAATTCTGCTATTTGTGGTAATATGGACGAAATAGAGAAAATTATTTTAAGTGAAATAAGCCAAGCACAGAAAGAGAAATACCACATGTCCTCACTCATAAGTGGGAGGTAAAATATAAACAAATAAATAAAAGAAAGAAAGAAAGGTACATCAATCACAATAATATGCTGAACGTTCAAAAGGAGAGAATAGAACTGAGATTACCAGAGGTGGGAAAGGGGAATGGGGGGTTCAGGAAGGGATTGGTAAAGGGCCATGAAGAATGATTACATTGTATAATGTTGAATAAACTAATTATCCTGATTTGAGCAAGACATTGCACACAGGGAATGATATTCAGCTCTGTACCCGACAGATATGAACAATCAACTATTACAATAAAAAAAGAAAGAAACAACACACTATGCCCCACAAAAATGTACAAGTGAATGTTAAAATTAAAAAAAAACCAATTCCACAAGTATTTACTGAGCACTTACCATATGCTGGGAGTGATAGAAAATACAAGATGAACAAAGCCAGGGCTTCCTGCCCCTGGAGAACTCACAAGTGGAGTACGTTGGGCTCATATAAGCAGCTCCAACATGAGCCAGATGTGATGTCAAGGAAAAAGGTTGCATCTATGAGGAATTACATTTCATTGTGAATAAAAAGAATTCCAGTAAAAAAGGGCTTATGCAAGTAAAGACTTTATTTTTCTCGTGTAACAAGAATTCCAGAAGTTCATGGTGGCTGGCGCTGCTTCCAGGCTTCAAAGCTGTTAGAGCCAAAGTCTCTGCAACACCGTTTTCCCCCAGCTTTATGAAGGTATAATTGACACATAAAAATTGTACATATTCACAGTGTACAATGTGATCCTTTGATATATGTATACACTGTGAAATGATTCAATCCAGCTGATTAACATATGCTTATTTTTATGTGGTGAGAACTTTTAAAATCTGCAGCAGTCCTGATGGTCCCTTGTGGTTTCAAGGTGGCTACTCTGGTCATGTGTCTATTCCAGGGAGAAGGAAGGAAGGAAGGAAGGAAGAAAAGAGCAAAAGGCAGATAAATGGAAGCTGCACCTGCAGCCCATTGTCGGGGCTTTCTCCTTGACCCCCACCCAACAACTTCCACTAACATCTCACTGGCTGGAACTGTGCTATGGAAGCCCTGGCCTAGACAGTGGCAGAGAAATGCATTTTTACCTGGGCACTCTGCTGCTCACCCTCCAACAACACTGAGGAGAGGTGAAGGGAAGAATGAACGGGGCAGCTGTACAAGTAGAGGACAGAGAGAGGCACACGTATCTGGGATGGCTTCTTTCATTTTCTTAGAGCATGTGGAATGTGAGCAAGATCCAGATGCAAGCACGGGGAGGAGGGACAATCTGTGCAGAGGGGGCACCACAGCAGAGACAGAAGGTCAGAGACCTTATGTCATATAAGAACAGTGGAGGTTAGGGCTTAGGGTGTGTGGGCAGGTGCGGGAAAGTGCTAGAAGACCAGTTAGAACATGCAGGTGGGCTAATTGGGGAGTTCATCTGTTTGCTAGGGTTGCCATAACAAACACCACACACTGGATGGCTTAAACAACAGATTTATTTTCTCACAGTTCCAGAGGCTGGAAGTCCAAGATCAGGGTATCGGCAGAGTTGTTTCTCCCGAGGCCTCTCTTCTTGGCTTGCATATGGCCATCTTCTTCCTGTGTCCTCACGTGGTCTTTCCTCTGTGTGTGCATATACCTGGTGTCTCTCTGTGTGTCAAAATTTCCTCTTTCTGTATTGGTTTAGTACCCATTCTAATGACATCACTTTAACTTAACCACCTCTTTAAAGTTTCTGTCTCCATATATGGTCACATTCTAAGTTACTGGGAGTTAGACCTTCAACATACGAATTGAGGGGGTGGGGCACCCAGACACAACCTATCCCATAAAACAGGGAGGATCTTAAAATCTTGGCCAGGAAGTTTGTGTTTTATTCTGTGTGCGACAGGGAGATAGCAAAGATTTTTGAGCAGGGAAAAACTCTATCAGAGAAATTATTTTTCAGCTGCTAACCCTCTGTTGGCATTGTGTAGGATGTGCTTACAGCACGGTAACCCAAGGGTGACGACTGCTTTCATGTAAGCAAGAGTTAAGGATGATCTGAATTAGGACAGTTGCAGCAGAAATGCAAATAGGAAATGCGGTAGGGGAAAAACCCAAGAGACACCAGGCTCTGGTGACTAATCGGCTGCAGGGGTGAGGGTGAGGGAGGAGATGAGGCAGTCTCAAGTTTTTGAGGCCAGGCAACGGAGGGGATGGGGGTAGCATTCATTAAGATGGGGTGATGTGGAGGAGGCTCCGGTCGGTTTAGGACATGACAGTGATCTGAGACATGGGATGATACCAGCATGGAGCCATCACAAAAGCAGCTGGAGGTACAGGTCCAGAGCATGGGCATCACCAAGAGTCATATTTTAAACAGTGAAGCTGGCCTTAGGCAAACTTCTGAGTATGAAAATTTGTCACAGATATATTTCCACCTCTTGTCACGTTCT
>NW_007747323.1:8136-12523 GCF_000696425.1 Galeopterus variegatus
GCAGCAGCTATAGATGCACATGGGGGACACTGTCACTTATATTCTCCTGTGGGTGCCCCCAAGGAATGGACATGCTTGAGATCCGTCGTCCTTGTGCAGGAACCAGCTCTGAGCTTGAGCAAGAAGATATAGTTTTATTCCTTAAACAGAGAGGGAAGGGAGGGAAAAGGAGCATGAGGGAATGGGACTGGAGTGAGACTCAGTGTCACCGAGAATGGCTGCCCACAGCCTCTCTGGCCCTTGTCTCGTAGGAGGAAAGGACATCGAGGACAGGGCAACTGCACACAGCCATGAAGGACAATTAAGAAGGAGACTTTGTAGCATGAAGGCTGCTCTGTCTTCCTCCCCGGTGCTTCTTTCTTTTTCTCTCACAGACTGTGTTTCTGATATTCCTTACCCCAAAGCCAGTGGGAGTGACAGCTCCTTTTATCACTCCAGTCTGACCTGCTGGCTGCGGATCTGAATTTGCAAGCTCATGTCTTTCCAACTGTGGGTTATTTGCAATGAAATGATACCAACTGCCCACTGAATTTCAGGTCAGCATCAGCTGCTGGGCTTCCAGGACACTTGTCCTAGCCAGCCAGCTCGGTGTCCTCATCCCCTTTTCTCTAATTTCAGATAATGTTTGAGCAGCTTGGAATCGTGGCTTCCTTCCTTTCCATTCAGGTTTGGGTGTGGCATTTATGTGTAGACAGCCCTACCCCTTTTAGCTAGAAAGAGAAAATCCTAGGGCTTTCAAGCTCACATTTGGCACTAAATTAATTCACCAAGTTTTTGGTTAGGGTTGTTTTTGTTTGTTCTTTGTTTTTTTCCTAATGGACAACATGATTCTGGAAAAAGATAGATTGTGTGCTCAATCTCAGCACTGTTCAATACACTAGCTTGATGTGGTGATTTAAATTGAAATTCATTAAGATTAAGTAAAATTGAAATTCACTTCTTCAGTTACACTCCCACATTTCAAGTACTCATGTCCACATGTGGCTAGCGGCTACCGTGTTGAACAAGAAGACACAGCACATTTTCATCTGCACAGAAAGTTCTGTCTGCAGCACTGGTCCAACTATTCCATTTCTGAACTTTGCATGTGAAATGCAACTATTTCTTGGCCCTGTGACCCTCCTGCCAAACACTTGGATTTGGTCTAATAATGACAGATTACTGGTTGCAGGATATATTTAATTTGTATTATTGTTGTAATTGCTGTTATCAGGCTCATTTATAGTAACAATACTCATATTTCTGCCCTTTATTGGCTGATTTCTTTATTATTTCACATATTTAACTTGCTTGTGTGATTAACAGAACTTATGGAATATCTCAGCTTTACTCTGCTTCTCAGTTGCATCCCTATTCTTGACTTTCATCCATTTATTCTTCATTCATTCACTAGATACTTACGAAGGGTGTGTTCTCCACACCTGCAGATGGTGTGAGGTGTGAAGTGCAGATAGTGTAACATCAGATTTAAGATCTGGGACTCTGGTGTCCACTCTTCAGCCCTGTCACTTTCTGGCACTGTCCCTAGTTTTCTTATTTGTAAAATAAGGATAATAACCATAAGGACCTCACGGGGTTATAAAAATTAAATGAGCTAGACACGCATTATTCTTAACACAGAGGCTGTCATCTTCTAAATTGTCTAACATGTTATTTTAATAATCAACCTGTCTGTGTTCATTATTGTTGGTAAAGGGTGATATTTAAAGTCTAATTATTTTCTGACCAATCATCCTATAAAGGAAATGAAGATGCAGGCTGGAATTGTGGTTAGTGTGAATGTGTAGTTTCATGCCAGAACAACCGTTTCAACAGTTCCTGCGGCGTGGTGAAATTTCCTGGTCTTTCTTTTGCTGCTTTTTCTCAAAAACTATGAGTAAGCCAAACAGTAGCAAGCAAGCAAATAAGAAATCAGATTCTGAATGTCTGCTCTTCCCTCACAAAGAACAGAGTCCTCTCTAGAACACCCACCTGAGATGGAGATAATTGACAAACAGTAGCAAGCAAGCAAATAAGAAATCAGATTCTGAATGTTTGCTCTTCCCTCACAAAGAACAGAGTCCTCTCTAGAACACCCACCTGAGATGGAGATAATTGACTTTACCTTGCCCACTCTGCCTCATTCACTTCTTACTTGACTGGCTTCATTGAGACAAGAATAAAATTGATGATGAAAAATAACACCATCTTTGTTATTAGGGAGCACTTTGAATTTAGCAGGAATTCAAAGAATTCAAAGCACTTAAGGAAGTAGATTCTTTTTCCAGCCTCTAGTCATCTATGTCAGGGAGTCAGAGTTAATGGCTGAGTCACGTTTAGGAAGCTCTTTAGAGCATTATGGTTACCTTCACTTCTCTACCTGTCCCTGCCTTTGGCCCCTGAAATCTAGCTTCTTCTCCACCCCCCTTGATAAAATGACTCCTTGGACCTTCCCAGGAATCTCCCAGTTAGACCTAGTCATTGCTTACCCTCTATTCCTCCTTGACAATTCACCCTCAATATTCAGTGCTTTGGTGCTGTGCCTGGCCTTTAGAACTCTTTAGATTGGTGTAAATATGAATGCTGTCCTACTAAAATGTAAGTATCTCAGATAAAGACCTTGATGATATTCACATTTTTGGATGCTGTGAAGCTGAGAAAGTTACCTAGACCTAGTCATTGCTTACCCTCTATTCCTCCTTGACAATTTACCCTCAATATTCAGTGCTTTGGTGCTGTGCCTGGCCTTTAGAACTCTTTAGATTGGTGTAAATATGAATGCTGTCCTACTAAAATGTAAGTATCTCAGATAAAGACCTTGATGATATTCACATTTTTGGATGCTGTGAAGCTGAGAAAGTTACCTAAAATGATGGATTACACAGTGAAAGCAGTAAGAAACCAGCGGATTGAAAAAGTGAACCGATTGCAAAATCTTCACCTTTGTTGTATCCAAAACAACACCCAGATGGAGGATGGAGAAAAAAAGAAGTGGGTCATGAGCAGCATAGGACTTTTTTGTTTCTTTGTTAATAGCCCCCCTGACAGGTATGAGGTGATAGCTCCTGGTCTTGATTTGCATTTCTCTGATGATTAATGTCATTGAGCCCTTTTTCATATAACTGTTGGCCATTTGTATGTCTGCTTTGGAGAAATGTCTATTCAAGTTCTTAGCCCATGTTTTAACCAGGTTCTTGGTTTTTTGGGATTTTTTTTCCCCCTTCACTGTTGAGTTATAGGAGTTTATATATATATATATATATATATTTTGATATTAACCCCTTGTCAATTATATAATTTGCAAATATTTTCTTCCCCCTTCACTGTTGAGTTATAGGAGTTTATATATATATATATTTTGATATTAACCCCTTGTCAATTATATAATTTGCAAATATTTTCTTCCATACTGTAGGTTGCCTTTTCACTCTCTTGATTGTTTTCTTTGTTGTGCAGAAGATTTTTAGTTTGATGTAGTCCCACTTGTTTACTTTCATTTCTGTCGCCTATGCTTTTGGTGTCATATCCATGAAATTATTGCCAAGACCAATGTCACAAAACTTTTTCCCCTGTTTTCTTCCCGGAATTTTACATTTTCAGGTCTTAGGTTTAAAGTCATTAGTCCATTTTGAATTGATTTTTGTGTATGGTATAAGATAAGAATTCAATTCCCTTTTTGCATGTGGATATCTAGTTTTTCCAACACCATGTGTTATAGATACAAGACACAAGTGTTGGCGAAGATGTGGGGAAATTGGAACCCTTGCACACTGCTGGTGGACATGCAAAATGGTGCAACTACTGTGGAAAACAGTATGAAGCTTCCTCAAAAAACTAAAAAGAGAACTGCCATATGATCCATCAATTTCACTTCTAGGTATTTGTGAAAAAATTGAAATCAGGATCCTGAAGAACACTCTCATGTTCTTTGCAGAATTATTTGCAATAGCCAAGACATGGAATCAACTCAAATGTCCGTCAGTGGATGAGTGGCTAAAGAAAATGTAGTATAAACATACAATGGGATACTATTCTGCCTTTAAAAAGAAGGAAATTCTGCAATATGTGACAACATAGATAAACCTTGAGGACATTATGCTGAGTAAAATAAGCTAGTCAGGAAAGACAAATACTGTATGATTCCAGTTGTATGAGTTATCTAAAGTAGTCAAATTTATAGAATAGTGGAATGGTGGTTTCCAGGGCCAAGGGGAAGAGGAAATGGGGCGTTACTAATAAACTAGCATAAATTTCAGTCAAACAAGATGAATAAGCTCTAGAGAACTGCTATACAATATTGTACATATGGTCAATAATAACGTATTACACACTTAAAAATTTGTTAAGAGGTAGATCTTATGTTAAGTGTTATCACTGTAATAAAATAAAATAAAATAAAATAAAATAA
>NW_007747324.1:0-12523 GCF_000696425.1 Galeopterus variegatus
TAGACTAGAGAATTTCCATTTGAGAGGTAGTTATTAGCTTGCTATCAGATATTATTTGACATTACTCCTATGACTGAAGGACATAAAATAATCTTGAAACCAAAAGTACCTATAGTATCTTGTGAGACGTTGAAGAAATGCTCTAAGAGGGAGTGCGGTACCCAGAGAAGTTCCATAATAAAATGTACATGGTTTATTCAGAAACACGCTACTGCGGGAATGCAGCTACTGAGTGTATTCTAGAGAAAGTAGACTCTTTTTCCCTGAGACTGCCTTTGGAACCACCCAAAGAACTGGCCGATTCTATTGCTACTTGGATAGTGCTCTATATGCAGCTCTCAATTGACCAAGAAAGAGCTGTTTGGCTTATGGATAGCAGTTCCAAGGTGAACAAAGTCCGTGCTGTTTGGAAGGCTGCCACTCTGATCAAAGAAAGAAGAAGTAAACCAGCTCTGTGGGCTGAACTGCATACTGTTTACCACTCTGTTTGGGTTTTTACTGACTCTTGGGCAGTGGCCAATGGCCTGGCTGGACATAAGGGCAATGGAAAACTGGTCTTTAAAAGCAATGCCCTTATGGGGCATTGGCCCTATGGAAATCACTATAGGAATTCGAGGGGTGCATTAAAGCAGGACATGTTGATGCCCACCAAAAGAACCACCTTTTACGATCAGAAGGTAATTGGGGGCAGCAAGTGGGTATCCCTGTGTGCTCACTTGCGGTGGCACCTGGGCTTATAAATGTCTTCACGAGTAGACATTGGGGGGCAGTAGCAATGCAGAGATGTGCTGAATCTAGAAATGTTCCTCTTGTACATTCTGAGGCATGAAATGCCAACAAGAACTGTCCTGTCTGCCAACAAGAGAGACAGAGACTGCACGTGGCTATGGTGGGAAGGCCCTGCACATAGCTGGCAAGTTGGACTGATGCTGGTGGGCTAGAGGGGCTACACATGGGTCTGAGAGGAATAGACACTGATACTGGACTGGGCTTTGCATAGCCAGTGGTAGAAACAAATGCTCAAAATACTGTAAAAGGACCAGAACAGAAGATACTGCACCAATTTAGACCACTGACTTACATTTCTTCAGACCAAGAGACATACTTTCATCTTTAGAGTAGTGTTTTGACACAGAATTAGAGAGGGCATTTGAAATAGTTGCAGTCTAAAACAGAAGATAATGGCATGAAAGGCTGGCTTACAGGCCGTCACAAGTATGTGCTCACACTGAACATGGGAGGGCTCAAGGCAGTGTCCCTAGTAGACAGAGTCCTCTGCTTTTCTGAGGGATCTAGGGAATAGGGGGTGGGGGAGGATGCTAGTATAACTATAGGATTCTTCCCATGGAGGAATCCACTATTACATTAATGCTTTGAAAGAGGCTCAGATAAAGAGATGGTATTGCCTCTTAGCTAAGTTATACCAGATGCCTGAGAGGGTGCAGCGATATCCTGCTGAGACTGCTCCTGTTTTGGAACCTGACTAGATCAAATGGAAATCTTCAAACGCAAGTGGCCTTGTCTTGGGGGACATTTTTTTTTTTTTTGTCTTTTCGTCTTTTTCCGTGTCCGGCAATGGATCGCAACCCTCAGTGTTGCCCCCGTACTGGACCTGGGACTGGCAACGGGATCGCAACCCTCGGTGCTGCCCCCGCGCCTCGCTCAGCCAGTGAGCGGGAACCGGTCTGTATGTGGGATCCGAACCCTGGGCGGGAGCACCGCCGCGCTTCCCAAGCGGCGCACTATCCAGTGCGCCACCGGGCCGGCCCCTTGGGGGACATTTTTGACATTTGATATGATGATGGAAAATGGGACTCTAGTAATGGGCAGAAGGTTTGTAGAACAATCCTGAGAAGAGCCCTGCACAGTTCAGAGTGGAGATTGGAGAAAGAGTGAGAGGGCAGGTGGGCTCTGGCCAGCAGGTTCCCGGACGGTGCATAGAAAACCTAATTTTTTCTCTTCTGTTTAATAGCTTTCTGTCCACAAAAACAAGGGAGATCTGCCTTTGCACATACAGCACACATGGCATGTTAGCCATACTATATTTTGTCCATTATAACCAGCATTTGATTATTAAGGTTTACAGTTACCCTGATTCATCTGCCAGGAGTTGTAAACCACGCAGTTCAAAGGCCTGGTGGGGAGTAGTTCCTGGAAACTGCTTTCCAAGTGACATCTGTTGTGGTAGATGTAACCTGAAAACTAAGAGTCAAAAGGCTCAGGCACATTGCTAGAGTTTCATTCAGTTGTCGACAATGAGTCCAGCTCATCATCACGTCATATGAC
Organism: Galeopterus variegatus; assembly: GCF_000696425.1. Lineage (NCBI taxonomy): Eukaryota > Metazoa > Chordata > Mammalia > Dermoptera > Cynocephalidae > Galeopterus > Galeopterus variegatus. The sequence continues at coordinate 2,287 of NW_007747324.1, forward strand.
CAAAATGTCTCCCAGAGCTGTGCCACTCAGGTTTGCAGGCTGCCATTCGACCTTGTCAGGTTCCAAAACCGGAGTAGTCTTGGCAACTGGGTGGCTTTCCCCTTTCAGGCATCTGGTATAATCATGCTAAGAGACAATATTCTCCTGTTCCAAGTCCCTCTTCAGGCACCAACATGATGTTGGATTTTTCTTGTATAACCCACTTATTCATTCTTTTACCCTCAGCTACTATTTCTCCTTCTCTCCATTTGTCATTGATTTCTATCAGACTTTTCCACCATTGGAAAGGATATTAGGTTTGGTCGCTGTGCTTATCCAGCTTGCCAGGAGCAATACTAGCCTAGCAAGTGCCTGCCGTCAGTCCACTCCCATTCAAGGTGCAGAGCTGGTGAGCTAACTCGACCACTAAGCCACACGGCTGCATTCACTGACGACCCCAATGTAGCCAGCTAGGGCGAAGGCACAGCACACCCCATCAGGCCCTTAGGAACCCTCACATAAAGGTTTAAAGATATAGTAACAGTTTCCTGCTTGGGAATCATCCCTGCTTCTGACACACACAGTTGTAGCCCTAATCCTGGGACCACTGTATCAGATAGGGAAGAAACAGTTGAGATGATGTGGGGAAAAGTTGTATAGTCATACCAGCAAACTCCCCCGACCCTCTCCCCCAGAACCCCCAGAAAAGCAGAGGAATCTATCCAGTGGGACGCTCCCTCTGCCCTGCCTCCCTGCTAAGTGTGAGCACATCCTAGTGAAGGCCTGTAAGCTGCATGCTTTTATCTCCCCATTTTAGACAACAAATGTTCTAATTGCCTGTTCTGATTTTCTATCAGACCAGTACTCTGCGAATGATATGCAACATGATATGTCTGTTTGATGTGATATTGCTTGGCCCGTTGTTCAGCACTATGGGCTGTAAACTGTATTCCTTGATCCGAAGAAATGGAACGGTGCAGTAGCTTCTGTTCCAATATAGTGTTTTGTAGTATTGGGGGCATTTGCATCTACAACTACGTAGGCAAAGCTACTTTAATGTACCCCTTAAATTTTCATAGTGATTTCCATAGCGTTATGCCCCATGTGGACATCCTTTTAATAGCTCAGTTTTTCACTGCCTAGGAGTCAATAAAAAGTCAAACAAAGGGGTTTTTATCATTCAATTCTTCTATCACTGCAAGGAAAACAGCATGAAGTACAGTCCACTGAGCTGATTTGTTCTTACCTTCCTCAAAGATTTTCCATCAATCAGAGTACAGTAGCCTTCTGAACAAGACCGTCTGTACACTCTATACCAAGCAGCTTTTAGTTGTCAATTGAGAGCTGTTCATAGGGCCCTACTGGGTGGCAAGAGGATTCACCAGCTCCTTGGGTGCTTCCAAAGTTGGCCCTAAAGAAAAGGAGGGTACCTGCTCCTCAATATGATGAGCACCTCCTTGGCCTCCCTGAGCTCCATGTTCCTGAACAAATCATTTCCATTTTATCATTTCTGGGCACTGCCTTTTTTATCAGACTGTTTCTCTAACATCACCCACTACATTATGGGCATTTTTGGGTTCAGGATTAATCTGTGTCCTGCAGACATGGAGGCAGGTTCAATGAACACCGAGAGTAAGCTAGGAATTGTCTCTCAAGTGGCACATACCATACACTGAACCTGGAAATTTTCTGGTCCCAAATCTCAGCAATCACCACTGCGTGCACCTCACAGGCTTTTTCCATAAGCCCTTCTGATCTGGTCGACATAGGGCTACTGGTCCATACCATCACTCTAGCTTCTAAAATGGCACTGGTTAAGGTGCTAATCTCCTTTTGTTCACCAGGTATTCTTTCTATTTTTTTAATTCAATATTATTTATATATATATTTTTTTTGTGAGGTACGGTGTGTTGTTTCAATACATGCATAGTCTGCACAGTGATTCCCTTGGGGTAGATAGCATAGTTTTGTCCCCATGAGTTCACCCCAATCTTCCCCTGCACCCCTCCCAGCCTCTAGTAACCATTATTCTACTCTCTCTCTCTCTTTTTTTTTTTTTAACACACAAAGTTTAACATCCTTATTACAAAAAGAGCTCTTAAAAATGAATTAGAAAAATCTAAGCAGAAATTTGGTGAAGGACATGAGCAGGTAAGTCACACACTCCAAAGAAACACACATGGTTAATAAGTACATTCTGGGATCTGGTTGCAGGCAGGGCAGGGCTGTCCCAGACCCTGACTCAGGATCCTGGGTGTCAGACTGAGTCTGTTGCTGGCCTGAATGTGTGGCAGCAAGGGTGGGGCTGAGGCCCACGGCCCATCTCTCAGGTACCCAGGGCGGGTGTCAGGCTGGCTCCGTTGCTGCCAGTGGCATGAGCCCTTACCAGATATTCTACACAGTGTGAAATTAACAACTGGTATGGGCTCAGACAATTGTATAGGTCCTTTACTGCACAGAGACCCTGCTTGTTCTCTCAGTCCTGTGTGTCACTACCACCCACAAACCCCTACCACAAACACACATACAAACACATGCACACATGCAGACACACACACACACACACACACACACACACACATGTGCACATGCACAGCCCTTGTCCTGTCCCAGGGAACATGCCTTAACCAGTCTGCCCCCAACTCTAGCTATCTCTTCTGTCCTAATGGGAGAGAGGGGATGGCCTGACCCCATCCCCTCCCTGACCTTCCCTGCAGCCAGATTTACTGCCATGGGGAGCTCCTGCACCAAGTTCAGATGGCCAAGCTCTACCCGGATGACAAGCAGTTTGTGGACATGCCATTGTCCACAACTCCAGGTGAGGCAACTGGGGCCTCACCCTATCCTGAACCTTCTACCCAAAGAAGGCAGGGGCAAGACCAGACAGAGGCCCCTCTGATCAGGAAGGGCCTCATGGAACCCTGCTGACCCCTTCCTGCTGCTTGCTCTCCAGACCAAGTCCTGCAGAACTTCAAGGAGCTAGCTGAGGCCCACAACCACAGCATCCCCTGGCAGCAGCTGCAGGTGTTTGTCCAAGAACACTTCCAGGCTGTGGGACAGGAGCTGGAGCCCTGGATCCCTGGAGACTGGAAAGACAGGTACCACTTTGTACAGGGAACAGGAAAGGGCCATTCGCACAGGGTTGCCTTCCTGAACCCAGTGGGGCCCTGTGCTCTTCCAGCCCCAGATTCCTGCAGAAAATATCTGACACCAAGCTACGTGCCTGGGCAGGGCAGCTGCACCGGCTCTGGAAGAAGCTGGGAAAGAAGGTATCAGTGTCCTGGGCCTGCACCAGGGCCTGGCCAAGGGGCCAGAGCTGGAAGAGGGGTGTGCTGGTTTGGGAGCCCACAGTGCCCCCAGGCCATATATTGGGTCTCCTTTCCTAAGAACACAGGCCCTCAGCTCCTGAGCCCCTAAATAGAAGGCATTTCTGAGGTCAGAAGGGGAACATTTCCTTCTAACTCCTCACTTCCTCCAGCACACCTCCCCAGCCTCCCCCCAGGCAAACCTAGCCCATCCTGCCCCCTCCAGCTGCCCAGCACTTACACCACCTGGCAAATGTCCACTCGCCTGCTCGGCCTCTCCCTTCCCTGAGCTCCTGGGACCAGGCCCCTTTCTCAGGAAAATAAGCGCCACCACTGCTGTTGCTGCTGCCACTGCCGCCTGAGGCCGTGCCCGGCCGCACAGTCCTGAGGTACCTCCTCTCGGGCGCCTTCCTCACCAGCCCTAGGGGCAGCCGTGCCTGGCGGGAACAGCCCCGCTCTGCTGTTCCTCACAGCGACTGAGACAGGCTGACCTTTCCCCACTGAAACCTCGTGCACATAGAAGCAGCGGGAATGAACAGAGGAAATGCCTGACGGGCACACGCAGCCAGCCTGGTCATCCCGCGGCTCCCCCTCAGCCACGTTCATCCACATCCACCTCACCTGGGAAAGGGCTTGGGGTTTCATCCCCACCTGGGCCAGAGAATGGGGGTGGGGGTGGCGCTGATCCTCTGGGTCTGGCTTGGTGGTGGCAGCAGGGATGCCCGGGCAGGGGAGATGAGGGCCCAGCACCCCCAGCCACCCAGCCAGCCCCACCTGGGTCTTAATAATGGCCGCTGCTTGGTGGACACCTGCCCGGTGCCAGGCTGAGAGGTTTGGGCTTCCACACTCCATCAAGCTGGCCTGGGAGTGCAGAGGCCAGCACGCGGGAGATGAGGACACCAAGGCTGCCAGCAGCCAGGCCTTGACCACACAGCTGAGCAGCAGCGGGGCTGGAACTCGAGCGTGCTGCCTGACTCCAGAGTCTGAGCTGCAGGGCCTCCACACCCCCAGCCTCTTGCAGCCTCCACTCCCATTGGGATTTAGGCTCCCTTGTGCCCTCTCTCCTGACTCCAGATGAAGCCAGAGGTTCTCAGCCACCCTGAGCGGTTCTCTCTGATCTACTCGGCACACCCTTTCATTGTACCTGGCGGGCGCTTTGTCGAGTTCTACTACTGGTGAGTGCCCAGGACCGAGAGGCTGGGGCCCGGAGAGGCTGGCAGTGGTGGGGGAACCCAGGGCCAGTGGGGTGCCCTGAGCAGAACTGGGTGCCCTAACAGCCTAGGTGTGCTGGGCAGAGGACAGCAATGGGGTGATGCCTGAGCTGCACTTTCCTTCAGGGATTCTTACTGGGTGATGGAGGGTCTCCTCCTCTCTGAGATGGCTGAGATGGTGAAGGGCATGCTGCAGAACTTCCTGGACCTGGTGAAAACGTAAGAGGGGGCCAGGCTCCTCCAGACCAGGGGTGGAGGAGAAGCAGGTATGCCATGGACTTGCAGCTGGATTTGCCTTGGCTGAAGCTGCTGGGCAGAAGTACCTCAGCAGACCTCCCTCTTGGCAGCTATGGGCATGTCCCCAATGGGGGGCGCGTGTACTACCTGCAGCGAAGCCAGCCTCCACTCCTGACTCTCATGATGGATCTCTACGTGACTCACACCAACGACACCACCTTCTTACAGTGGGTACCCCTCCCTGTGCTGCCCTGCAGCCCACCCCACACCTCAGACCTCCCGAGGCTGGCAGTGGGCCCATGTGCCTGGGCTGAGGTGGTGCCTGGCTCCACCCCAGGGAGAACATTGAGACCCTAGCCTTGGAATTGGATTTCTGGACTCAGAACAGGAGTGTCTCTGTGAGATTGGAGGGGGAGAGCTATGTCCTGAATCGCTATTACGTCCCTTATGGGGGACCCAGGTGAGGAACTGCCCAGCCCACCCTCAATCTCTTGTCTGTTCACTCTGGTTTGTGGATCACATGCCCCGGGCAGGAGGGGAGCAATCTAGCCTGGCTTCTCAGATGGTGATACTGAGAGTCCTCAGCAACCCATGGCTGTAGGGCCTGAGGACAGCTCAGTCAAGACGGTGTGGCCTCCTGCTTGAGCAAAGAGGGGCTTAGTGCTATAACTGCCAGGCTGCCCACCTCTCCTCTTTGCCAGGCCAGAGTCCTACAGCAAAGATTCAGAGTTGGCAGACGCCTTGCCAGAAGGTGAGCAGCACAGGGTGAGGGAGGGTTGGGGAGGGCACTGGGCACCAGCATGGTGTCAGCCCTGACCTGCTGCTGCCTTAACCTGCAGCCAGGACTGGCTGGGCTGCCTGCTCTGTCCTCACAGGGGAGCGGGAAGCTCTGTGGGCTGAGCTCAAGGCTGGGGCCGAGTCTGGCTGGGATTTCTCTTCACGCTGGCTCGTTGGAGGCCCAAACCCCGACTTGCTCAGTAGCATCCGTACCAGCAAACTGGTTCCTGTTGACTTGAATGCTTTCCTGTGCCAAGCAGAGGATCTGATGAGCAAGTTCTACTCCAGACTGGGTGAGCACCCCCCAGGGTAGGGGTAAAGGGGCAGGGGTAGTGGAGCTTGGAATGCTGCCTCAGCCTTGCCAGCAGAACTGGAAGTAGGACCCTGGGGTGAAGGGCTTCTCAAATTCTCCCCTAGTGGAGGTTGGCACTAACATTTGTGAACCAGGACAACAGGACAAATGGAGTCTTCCCTACTCCCAGTCCCTTTCTTACTGTGAGGGCCTTCAGGGCCTGTGAGGGGACAACCTGGTCCATACGCCCAAACTCCCTCCACTCCTTCTCAGCTGCCCCTTGACCCCCTCAGAGCTAGGGGGATCCACACAGCCAGTGCTCTCTGGAGGATGGACCCAGCGAACAGGCCACTGTAGGCCCTGGGAATGGTACGGGGCCATTCATTCAAGGAAATCCGGGACCTAGAAGCCTTAAATGTGGTGGGCTCCAGGTAGGCAAATCCCCTTGATGCTCAGGATTTCTCAGCCCTTGGGGAGGAACACAAAGGGAGGCCAAAGTAGAGTGATCTAAGGACAGGCCCGAGGGCGGGGCACTGGCTGCTCTGTCTGAAGGCAGCACTGCCCCAGGCAATGAGTCCCAGGCCACGAAGTACAGAACCTCGCGGGCACAGCGCTTGGCTGCCCTGAATGCCGTCCTGTGGGATGAGGAGAAAGGTGCCTGGTTCGACTTTGACCTTGAGAACAGCAAGAAAAACCGAGAATTTTACCCATCTAACCTCACTCCTCTCTGGGCCGGCTGCTTCTCTGACCCTGTTGTCACGGACAAGGCTCTGAAATACCTGGAGGTGAGGGGACAGCCGGCCTGGTCTGGCACACTGGAGGTGGGACTGCCCCTCCTACCTCTGAGCAGGGGCCTGGTAGGTGGCAGCCACTGCCTCCTGCTGGGGCCACAGGGGGACAGCTGGGAGCCAAAAAGAGAAAGGCCAGCAGGGGACATCTGGCTTCCTGGAGGGCCCAGCATCCTGGCTCCCTGTCCAGCCCACCCACCATCATAGTAAAGTCTGGAACCTTCCAGGACAGCCAGATCCTGACCTACCAGTATGGGATCCCGACCTCTCTCCGGGAGACAGGTCAGCAGTGGGACTTCCCCAATGCCTGGGCTCCCCTGCAGGACTTCGTCATCAGAGGTAGGGAGGCAGGGGTGGGGCAGAGGGCTGGCCTTCGTAGTACTGGGGAGATGTGACAAAGGCCCCCGTATCCTCTGTCTCACTCCTCTGCTCTCTTGGCCTCCCACGCAGCAAACATTCATGTCCATCCCACCTGTCCAATGGGATCAGCCCTCCTTCTCCCTCAAAACCCAGGCCCTGGATTACGGGAAGATAGGCCTGTGGTTCCATGAAAGAGGTCTGGAGGCCCAGGCCTGTTTCCCTCTTTGGGGCCTCTGTTCTGCCTGGGTTGGGGCTCTAGAGACTCAGGTCCTGCCTGGTGTGGGGTCTAGGCCTGGCCAAGTCGCCTTCACCTCGGACCCAGGAAGTGGCTTTCCAGCTGGCCCAGAATTGGATCCGAACCAACTTTGATGTCTACTCCCAGAAGTCAGCCATGTATGAGAAGGTGAGCTGTCCCCGAGCATCCTGCCGTCCACCAGGGCCTCCTCCCCATGGTGAGGTGGGGAAGAGCCAGGCTTTGCAAGGCCCAGGGCAGGCCCAGTCAGGACAGTGGTGGCGCCCAGTGGCCATTCTGGGGCACTGCAGGGGCCGGAGCTGCAGCTCCTCCCCAGGGAGCTCCGCGTGCTTCCCTTGGGGTGGGGTGAGGAGCTTGGGAGCAGTGACTGACCTAGCCTGTCCTCTGGTCCCCAGTATGACATCAGCAACGGTGGACAGCCAGGTTGTGGAGGGGAGTATGAAGTTCAGGTGAGAGGGCCAGGTGTGAGCTGCCCAGCACCTTAAAGGGAACTCCTGGGCTCTGTTGTGCCCACAACTCCCATGACCCCCCTCCCCAGGGCCTCAGGGTGCTCCCCTGTATGTGGGCCCACAGCGGGGAGATAATTAGGGTTCCTTGGTATCCCTGGGGCTAGGTGGGGCCACAGCCCTGGGTAGAGATCCCCCACCCCCAACAGGGCTGGGAGGCTTCCCCCAAGATCTGGTCCCACTGGCCATGCCTCTCTCCAGGAGGGATTTGGCTGGACCAATGGAGTGGCCCTGATGCTCCTGGACCGCTATGGTGACCGGCTGAGCTCAGGGACCCAGCTGGCCTTCCTGGAGCCCCCCTGCCTGGCAGCTGCCCTTCTGCCCAACTTCCTCCTGCTCAGCCTCCTGCCACAGTGACAGCCTCACTGGTCGTCTGCCTTCACTTCCTCATCTGGCTCCAGCTCCTGCCTCATTAAACCTCTGCCCCAGGCCCTACCTTCTCCTGCCTCTTCAAGCCCTCCCACCTCCCAGCCTGTCCTCTGCTCACAGTGGAGTGGGGGCAGGGTAGTGACTTGGAGGGTCCCTCCCGGAAACTTTAGTAGGGTGGAAATCCTGCTAGGGTGGGGGAGACCTAGCCCTACTATCCCAAGTGCTCCAGCCCCATACCCCACACCACCTGGCCTTCCACACACTTACATAGTCCAAATGCTTTATTGTTCTGCTGAAATGCTTACAAATACTGAAAAACACCCAGCCCCGGCCCAGGCAACCATGGGCCCAGTGCTGGGAAGAAGGGCAGGGGTGGTGGGGTCATAATAAATATCTACTCTGCCCTCATAACTATTCTTTCAAAGGAGTCCAAATTGGATGGCTTGGTTGTAGATCAATTTATGCTCCAGGGCATTATTGAAAACAATTGTATAATGAGCTGGCAATTAGTGGAGTTTAACAGCTGTCTGTGCTCAGGAAAAGAGAGGAAGGGAGCCCTGCCAAGACCACTGTCACCCCAGAGTGACTGTGGGCATACCAAAAGCTGTGTCTCTCTTAGAAGTAACATCATGGTCTTAACCTTGAGGGAGGGGTATAGATTACTAAAATAAACCAGCCAGTCACTCCACAAATAAACAAGGAAGTAATAATAATAATGAGCTCTGGGAAACAGGGGAAAGACAGTGCCCAGAGTTGCTACAATATATTATCTAAAACGTTTATTTTTCAACAAAAAATTATGACACATAAGAAAGCAGGAAAGCATGACCCCCGCGCCCCAACATACACAAAAGGCAAGAGAAATGGCCTGTCACAGTGACCAAATGTCAAACTTAGCAGGAAATGGACTTCAATGTGAACATTGTAAATATGTTCAAAGAACCAAAGGAAACCGTGCTTAACAAAGTAAAAAATAAGATGATGATGTTGCATCAAATAAAGAATACCAATAAAGAGATTGAAGGTATAAAAAAGAACCAGATGGGGTTTCCTGTTTCTGGTCTGGCACGTAAGGAGTGTGGAAGTTGTCACTCCATCCTAACAACTAGTAAAAAGCTGAACAAACTGAAAACCAACAACTCTTCTTAGATCTGTTAGAGTCAGGGGAAACTGCTGCCTCCAGATCTGGAGAGACAGATGGGCAGATACAGAGAATCACAACTTACCAGAGCAGAAATCTCAGGAAAGACCTGGACTGGGATTTTTTTTTTTTTACCCAGTACACCTGGTTCCCACCTTACTATGATTTGACTTACAGTGATTTTAATTTAATGATGTGTTTATTGGGATGTAACCCATCATAAGATGAGGAACATCTGTACATCATGTACAGCTTTCAACAAAAAATTACAAGGCATACTAAAAGGCAAAAAACACAGTTTAAAGAGACATAACAAAAAAAGAAAAAGAAAGAAAAAGGAAAAAAGAAAGAAAAGATAAAAAATAAAATAAAGAGACATAGCAAGTATCAGAATCAGACTCTGATATAGCAAGGATGTTGGAATTATTAGACCGGGAACTTAAAACAACCATGATAAATATGCTAAGGGTTGCAATCAGAAAAGTAGACAACATGCAAGAACATATGGGTGATATAAGCAGAGAGATGAGAATTCTGAGAGAAGATAAAGAATAAATAAATAAAAACACCATAACAGATATAAAGAATGCCTTTGATAGTCTCTTTAAGAGACTGGACATGGCTAAGGAAAGAATAATGAACTTGAAAATACATCAATAAAAACTTCTAAAACTCAAAAGCAAAGAGAAAAAAAGACTGAAACAAACAGAACCGAATATTCAAGAACCATGGGACAACTACACAATACATGTATTAATGGGAAAACAGAAGAAGAGAGAGAGAAGAGAACAGAAGAAATATTTGAAATGATAGCTACTGAGAATTTCTCCCAATTAATGTCAGACACCAAACCACAGATTCAGGGAGCTCAGAGAACATCAAGCAGGCTAGATGCCCCCAAAATTTACACCTGGGCATGTCATACTTGTATTAGTTTGTTTCTATTGCTTATAACAGAATGCCTGAAAGTGGATAATTTACAAAGAAATGAAATTTGCTTCTTACACTTTTTTTTTTTT